>NW_010274000.1:0-19915 GCF_000690775.1 Eurypyga helias
AAGATGGCGGCTGCGGGCCGGCCAGGCGCGTTGCTATGGTGACTAGAAACAAGATGGCGCCGCCAGGGCCTTCCGGTCGGTTGCTATGGAGACGCCACGCAAGATGGCGGGCCCTCCCCAGCCGTCTGAGTCGATTCCTCTGAACCCTCAATCCCGGCCTCGCTGAGCTTTCGCCTCAGTGGCTTCACGCTGGCTCTCAGCCCTCGCCCCTGGCTTCCATGGGTGGCTCTCCACTGTCTCCTCAGCCCTGGCAAGGCTCATGCTCCCCGACCGAGCACTGCCATCCCCTCCAGGCCGATGCTCAGTGCTCAGGGAGCACGTTCGGAAGTGCTGCTGCATCTCTCCTGAGGTTTGGATTTTACCCTCAGCAGTTCAGCTCCCACCTCTTGTCCCCAGCTTCCATCCGCAGCCCGACGGCCCCTGCCGAGCCCATAGCCGATCTCTTCTACCCCTGATTTGGGCACTGTGGGGTAGCACCAGTCTGCTCCCACGGTCTCGATGCCCACGAGCGAGCCCTTAATTTCGTCAAAAAGGGACTGGGTTCACGTGCCGACCGGCCGCGCTCCGCTGTGAGCCAAACCAACTGCTGATGCTGAAGCTAGCACTGCCAGGCCCTGACTCTTCCCACCTTCCTGGTTGCTCCTTCCGCAAGATTTCCTCCTCCCCGCTTCCTGCAGACGTCAAAGGACCATCTCCCGTTCCTCTTACCGCTCCTCACTCTGTAACACCATCTACAAATAGATTCTATACTGCTGTTAGTAAATAACGCCTCACAAACGTTCTCTAGACCTTTCCTGCCCGAAGTAAAACCCCAGCCCACGTCTCCCCTATCTCCTGTAGATAAATATCTATCAGTTCAACTCGGCACGGCCAAAGACAGTTCTCCCTGTCGTTAGCTTTAAGACATACTTGCTGTGTGATCGCATGCATCTGCTTCTTCCAGCTGCCGGCTTTTATTACGCTTTTCCAATTAATCTGCACTGTGACTCTATGTTATTTAACCAACACCAGTGTCTTTTCCTGTAACAGTTTATTTGTGTACAAAATACACCATGTGAGGCTTTGACATTTCTTATAAACACTCTGGGATATATCATAAAACCAGTCCCTCTGAGGTGAGTGCTACGGTTGGCTTTACAAAGGCTTGCTCCCTTTTCCCAGTCTCGTAGAAATTCAGAGACCCTGAAGCTTGCTGAAAATACCAAACAAAACCAGTGTTTAGTTTTTAAAAAGCTACTTCACAATAAATAACATTCTATTTCTTGATTTATGAAATACAGGATTAATGTTTTAAACTATTCAAAGACAAAATGAAGGTTACACGGGTCGATCTAGTAGCAATTCCCTTGGGAGGGGGAGGGTGTTACACACCCCCATTTGAGCAAAACCCAGCTTCTGCAAGAAGGCCCGAAACTAAATCAGACAGGGTGAGTTTGCACTTTTCCCACTGGATTATACCATCGTTATTTCAAACTGAGGCAAGTTCCCATCAGAGTTGTAAGCCCTTTGATAATTTTTGGTGTTGCAGCTGGCTTTTTTTACCAGTCACTGGAAGACCACAGGTGGAATGAATAAGTACGGATTTAAAATACGAGAAATCAAAGCATGAAAGTGGCTTTGGGGCTTGATGATCACAAAACAAACCCATAATTGTCCCTAAGTGTAATTAACCCATGTAACAAACCATGCCCAGAAACAAATCTCTTTCCCAACTGGGTCTCAGTTATTGAAAATTGTATAGTACAGTCTCTTTTACTTTTGGATCGTACTTCTCATTATTGTTATTTGACTGATTTCTAAGTTTATTACTTTATTTTTAGGCATTTAGACTTCTCACACTGCCCAAGTATGAAGCGTAAGCCTACATTAACTGCCTTACGACATAACTGATTTTCTGTGTTCTTGCTGCTAATTAGAAAGTCAGCAAATAAGAAGATACTTCATTTTAAATAAGAAACTGAATATATTTACCTGTCTTCAACTGTCTTGTTGGAGGGGTAGAATACCTTGAATGAAAATCCACTTCTTGGAAATGAACCCTACAAAGAAAAATGTATACACCACACTTGTGTAAGTAAAATACTGTACAGAGAGTAAGAGCCACACTTGAATGTGACTGCAGTCCCTCATTTGGGTAAAGCATAAGGAAATCTTACAGGATTGATGCAAAGACAGTCAGTGTTGGTGACAGTGAATGGGTCGTACTTATCCGCAGTGACGAGCACGTCTGGCAGAGGGTATACCCTCAGGGAGTAGTCGTAGGCCCAGTACACGGGGCTGACGTACAGCGGAAGTGGCGTCAGATGTCCTTGGGATAATATGGTCTTTACAAACTGCAGGATAAAAACAAATAGTTCAAGCCATTTTCTACAAGTCGTACTCGTTCCTGCAGATGCTAATGCCCTGTTAATAAAGAAGCTTTGAACCTGGAAATGGTTTTTTGTGTACCTCACTCCCTCTGATTATTAGTTATTTCTAGAATAAAGCAGCAATGCCCCTACAACAGTCTGGTGGTTTGTTGTGTTGTTTTTCTCTAAATAAACAAAGTCCTTTCTAAACCTAGCAGCCAATACATGAAGATGTCAAAACTATTTCAGCCATCGGACTCTCCAACAGAATCTGTTTACCTGTTCCTCCAGCCCAGGAAGTACCAACAGCGCCACAACTTCTATTTTGTAGGGTTTTTTCCCCCCTCAGGGCTTTCCTCGCAGTACTAGTTAACCACAAGACCCACACTTCAACACAGGCTTTTCCCTGAACTGGGGACATCATTTGATCCCCAAATTATTTTGATTCCCTTGGCTGTGCTGGGAATTGCCCAGCTCCAGGCATCAGCTGCCCCCCTTTCAATTGCTTTTTCATCTGGTAAATTCCAGCCAGGGTATTTTGGTTTCTGAAACTTTCTCCTCAAGCCCCTTGAAAACCTTAATTGTCTTTAATCAATCATGTACCTGCCACTGAGCTCCATTTTCCCCAAAGAGCCAGAATCACTACAGAGACGTGGTGAAAGGGTTCACTGTTGAGAGAAAATGATGTACCAAGCAGAGGCCCAGTTATTCCACTAACACTGTACAAGGCCTAAAGTCACTATTAATTCAATAGTGACTTTATAGCACCTTCCAGTGCCTGAAGGGGCTACAAGGAAGCTGGGGGAGTCTTTTTACAAGGGCCTGTAGTGACAGGACAAGGGGTAACGGGTTTAAATTGGAAGTGAGGAGGTTTAGATTAGATATCAGGAAGAACTTCTTCCCGGAGAGGGTGGGGAGGCACTGGGACAGGTTGCCCAGAGAAGCTGTGGATGCCCCATCCCTGGAAGTGTCCAAGGCCAGGCTGGATGAGGCTTGGAGCAACCTGGTCTAGTGGAAGGTGTCCCTGCCCATGGCAGGGGGGTTGGAACTGGATGGTCTTTAAGGTCCCTTCCAACCCAAACCATTCCATGATTCTATGATTCAATCTAATGTTAGTAACATTTCCCTCTCTTTCATCTTTTACACTGATGGCTGAATTAAAAAACGAAAGACAGGCAGAGAAAAACTGAAGTATGCAAAAGCAACCCAACACTCCTCAGAAAGTGCTAGAATACATAATTCTGCATGTCCTTCATAATTCCTTCCTTCCCAAGCATGGGAAAGCCATGTATGAGTACAGGGAAGTGATGGCTTGCAGCGTACACATGCATATATGCAAATGTGCACACCAAAACCAGGTGCATCGGTGTTTGTAAGGGGTTCCCTGTGTTCACAAAGAACCTGAGCACTGTCGTGATGGAGCGAAGGAAGAAGGAGCTAAAAGAAGTTTCTGAGTCAAACAAACAAAACCCCTTTAAAATAAATAGAAGCAGAGTCCATCCATCACTGCAACGAGCCAGTACTGCCTGGATCATTGTCATTCACTTATATCAGGAAGTCCCATCAACTCCTGCTGTGCATTCATTAGCTACAATCATAACTCGGGGTGCTGTGGCAATGTATCAAAAGCAGGATTAGGACTTCAGGTAAAGGCAGAGGAAGCAGATGACCTTTTCCAAAAGGGACATGCTGCTTTACTGCAAATGTCACTGGTTAATTGATCAAATCTTTAAAAAAAGGTAATTTGTATTAAACTTTGCCTTTAGGAATCAGTGTTTCTTGGTACGACATTCATTGCTGGAGCATGGACAGCAAGTCAGCTGCTAGGATGTTCTGCCTTCAAGGGCACCTGCAGCGGGACAATCAGAGTGATGCAGTGCCATCCACCAGCATCGTCGTTTCAGTCACTTTACCATCAAGTCGTCAATTGTTAATAATACTAAATGCATAGATCCCTCTTACAATCCCTCCTGGTTACTCTTGCAACGTGTCGTGAGAATGCAGCTCAGAGCACCCTAAATGCAGCCTGGCTGATGGACAAGGAAGTCCCGGAGATCTCGGGAAGAAGATCACTCACTCGCTGAACACAGCTCACTCACATGGCTGGGAATATCCATGCTGCTGCTAGGGAAGCGGACACAGTTCCTGCACATTTTGTTTACCAAATCTTCACGGAAGACAATTATTTCTTGGGTGCAATATTGAATCCTAAATGGGAAACATTAATGAAGTTAAATAAATCAAGATGACACTCAAAGATAGGGAGCTGCATTATAAAGGTGATCTCCCTCTAAGGCAGCAAAATGAAAAAGCACATCTGAATTGAGATAATACTTTTCCAGCTTCATTCTCTCCAGATTCAGGAAAAGCATGATGCTTTTGATACTTGTTTTCAAACTTTCAGCACTACTTCCTTTAATCACTTATTTATTTCTGTATTAATGTATTTAATTACAATTAATGTGTGCGAGGAATTCTAGTATCCTGAAAAATTTAAGACAGATTTTTCCAAAATTTGTAATTTTATTAAATTACATCTGCACATAAACCAGTAGTTTGGTTAAAATAAATAAATAAATAGAATTAGCAGTAAGATACACTGTTACCTGCAAGGGTTTGTGGTGAAAACTGAAAATGGCACCAGCTGTCTGAATTCCTCAGTAATATTTTCAGCCAGAGGAGGTCTAAAATAAGTAACAGCTGTATCAACCAAAACTGTTACCTTCTTTAACTGTTTAACTCAATATTCCAAAATTTGACAAGGTGAAGCAAACTGACCTTGGTAAAACAGAACCAGGTCCAGGGTCTTCAGGGCCAGGAATAAACACGAACCGACTACTGTGAAATGTTCAACATAGCACTTTTATACAAAATGAGCCTACAGGTATCTAGCATTGGTTATATGCTCCTGTTGCTCCACAGATGCACGCAAATAACCTACTGTGGGGCAGAGATGACAGCTCTTGCTGGCCTTAAGAACAACATAAATCCCAGCTAAGGCATAAGATACATACCCACTCCTCACTAAAGTGGAAGAAACCTCAAAAACCCTGCTCGTAGCAGCATCGAGACTTCAACATCAGGTTATAAAGCAGCACTGCTCAGGCAGAACCCGTCTGATTTCAAAGGAATTCCAGGGAAAAAAGGGTTCACCCAAACAGCACTTTTGGGGAAACATGAGCCGTGTTTAATCTTTGTGTAAAATGTTCCATGGAGGGGCAGTTTCACCTCTGCTAACTCAGTAGCAGCTTCCACGACTGCGCTATTTTAGATAAAATCACAGCCCTACACTGCTCCTAAACCAAACTTACAGACCTGTTTCAAGACCAGCTTGTTGTCTGACCATAGCTGGCTCACAGTAATGAGAAAACACGGTGTCTGTTAGTTTCCTAAAGCAATAAAAGCAAAAGTTTCACAAAATAAACAAAATTCCCTTTTCACAGCACTTTGCTGTGTACCTTTTATGAATGCTGGGATGTTCACATATAATATCTGCGAGAGCCTTCAAAGAACCTAGAATCAGGAAAAAAATCTGTGTTACACCACCCAGTTAGACAATAAACACACATTATATGAACCACCCTTATGCTCCAGTACATTAAAAATGTGTCACTTGGAAAACAAGGGTTTCTTTTCTGCCCTCTTGTTTTGCCATCATTATTTCAATTCTATGTACATGTCCAACGGTACATGAAGACTTCCCCACCTTTCAGTGACTGAATTTGATTTTTTCCATATGGTGCAGATGAAAAATTTCCACAGAAGAAAAAGCAGGTTGGAGGTGCAGAGGAATAACCTGGGAAAACAGAGTATCTGTGAGTGTAACATCCATTCCCTTCAGCATCTGTCATCATTCAGCCTCCAGTCCACTCCACGAAAGGCAGAAACGGAAACAGCACTTCAAGCTCTGCTGCTATTAATATACCTGAAAGACTTTATTGATACAGGCTTTTGGGGGCTTAAAAAGGATGATGGCAATGTACACAGTCACTTCAAAGGAGCCCTCTGTCATTCCAGTACCTGAAGGGGCTACAAGGAAGCTGGAGGGGGCTTTTTACAAGGGCAGGGAGTGACAGGACAAGGGGTAACGAGTTTAAATTGAAAGTGGGGAGGTTTAGATTAGATATCAGAAAAAGTTCTTCCCGGAGAGGGTGGGGAGGCACTGGGACAGGTTGCCCAGAGAAGCTGTGGATGCCCCATCCCTGGAAGTGTCCAAGGCCAGGCTGGATGAGGCTTGGAGCAACCTGGTCTAGTGGAAGGTGTCCCTGTCCATGGCAGGGGGGTTGGAACTGGATGATCTTTAAGGTCCCTTCCAACCCAAACCATTCTGTGATTCTATGATTTACAGACCCGGTTCCAACAATATTGTTTGTGTGTATCCAACTAACTACTGACCCAGTCATAGAATTTACTACGAAGTGCGATTATAATAAATAACACAATTTTAGAACGCATTCTTTCCTTAAAGAGAAAAATAGCGAGTAGGTAGCAATGAATTTCTATTAACCTCCAAGCATCATTCCAATTCAGGGGCTCTACCACCATTTAATCTGCTCTTTGGCATTATAAAGTAACAGTAACTGGAACTGCCTGAGCATTTTAAGAATCTGACAAATCCTCACAATATCACTCATCACCCACAAAAACATGTTATACAGCACAGCAAGAAAACAGAAACCCAATTCCCACCCCTACATGAAAAATAAAAACATCTACTCTGGCATTCGCCTAGCGCTCCAGGTTACCCTCCTAACATGCAGCACCAGACTTGGATTTACTTAAGTTTTCAATCCAGTTGGTAAATCGGACAGAATTGTTTATACCAGAGAAATGGATGTTTTTTCCTTGCTCTTCCCCTCAGCTATTATTTTTAGTTTATAATTATGAAGCTTATTACTTGCCTATTAAAAAAAAGTCTCAAAATAGTCCATGCAACGTATTCCTCTTTGCCAGCTGAGCCCAGTAAATTAACCTCACTGACCAAAGGCCCTTTATTACCTCAGCATATGCAGTTTTAGGTCAAGCTCAGTCTGCTTCAGGACCTTGCCAACTTTGATGGAGATAGCAAACTGGTTTTGTACCTTCTGGATGAGTGTGGTAATTTGCGTCCAATTTTCTTTAGTAGCAGTTGCACACCCTTAATTTTATGTTGCTTATTTTTAAAGCAGCCACCCTCTCACACTTCCATTCTACCTCAGACAGGCAGAACGAGCTGTTCCAGAACTGCCCAGGAATACAAAGAAGCAATTCACAGATCCCAGGGATTCTTGCCATCTTGTCGACATTCCTAATGTAACGATGTGTGGAAGAAACACTTCATATTTTAAGGCAAATTGAAATTTTTTCCTTGGTAGAACCAGAAAGCATTCGAGGGACTGCTCATCTCCAGTGAAGTAAGAAGTTTTCTTTAAACTAAGCCTGGAAAGAGCTTTCATGAGAAACATTCTTGTCCCAACACATAAAATGGCTGCTGTCCAACCCAATGTGAGCACTAAGTGATTGATGAAATGGAAGAGTCAGCTTTCAAAAATATAATACAATCCCATTTTTTTAAAGTGTTAAAGATCCAACCGAAATATCATAGCATTCATGAAATGCAAACATATGTTGCTAATTTTGGATTGAGACTTCATTGGCTTTGGGCTTGGGTTCAGCGGGATCCTCCAAAAAATGCAACAGTTGGGGTGCTTCTAGCTTTCTCAAAATGGAAGTTCATCAAAAATGCAGAACACAGTAATAACAGGCCTCTTGAAAATCACTGCCTGAATTCTGGCGTTTAAAAGTATACTTTTGTAAAAAAGGCACACAAACCAGTATTTCACAAAAAAGCACATTTAGATCATAGTTTGATAATAAAGTTGGCCTAATACTTAGCAGATCCAAGAAAGAACAGCCTTGCTGTGTATTGTAGGCAGCCCAGCTTCTCCTGCATGGCCAGGGATGCTCACCTGAGCAACCATATGATGGTTCTCAAAGCTAAACCGACGTAAAACTAATTCTGCAACAAAGGCAATCAGTTTTTGCCGGCATATTCCCTGAATTAGCTCACCAGGGGGCCAGACTTCCCAGACCATGGCAGGGAGGGGACCCGGCCGGGAACCAGGGATGAGCTAACCATCCGAGTGCCCTGCTGCACTCATAAGCTCCACTCAACAATGCTGCTGAGGACTAAGGAAAACCAAGGCTCAGAGTCAAAGGAGTTCTCTCTCACCTACCCGAAAACATCGTGTGAAGCTTTTCCAGTACTTCTGTTTGGTCCAGCCAGACATCAGAAAGAAATACAAACATGGCATCTTCGTTTTCATCCTCCAGCTGCTTTAGTTTTGCGGAAGCCTTCACCGAAGCTGAAGAAGGCCCTCCAAAGAAGTTTACATTCCCATAGAAGGCTCTACATCATGAAAATATTCAAGTTAGTTCTGTTTTCTTCCCAAATCAATAGTACTTTTGATTATGACACACTTAAGCCATTTTTATTATTATTATTATTATGCTAGGTAGCTCAGATGGTACCAATAATCACCCAGCACTTCATGGAGAAACAAATAAAGAGAAATGGCAGTCACCCAGATACAAAGCAGGGGCGTTGCCCTGCCATAATTTAACAGATCATCTCAGGGTAATATTTATCCTGGGCTCTTTCCTACATCCATTCTTTCAGCATGTAATAGTTATCTAGTTTTGCAATTGAGAAGGGCTTAGATGTCAATTGTTATTCATAAGCAGAACCAATGGCCTTCGGAAGGGGTTTTCTGCTAAGACTACAGGCTTTAGTAGTGGTCCAAGTAGACCAGCAAGTCCCAGAACTGCTTCCTAAAAACTGTATTTATTTTGAAGCATTTGGGGAGGGGGAAGAGTAGAATATTTTAATGTCACTGAAATTATAAAGTAATCATGTGCTTACTTAAAAAACCCTAACAAAACGCAGAGCGAGGCTGCTGAGAGTCAGTTTTGTACCTGGTGGTAGCAGAAGGCTCAGTAGGCGGAAATCCAAAAGCGTTCACATGAAAAACTTCATCTTCATACCAACCTAAGAGATTTTTTTGAACAACAAAATAACCTTTCGTTTTTTCTAACAACATCATGTCCTAGACATGAGTCAGACAGTTGGCAGCTGTGCTGCATAGCTAGTCCCAGCCTCCATCAATCCCTCTCTTGTGACAGCACCAATCCCTGCACTGTTTAGTGGTGAACCAGACCAGGGTTTCTGGCTGAAAAACAAGCTGAGCAAGAAACCAACTATTTTTTTTAACCCGGTCACTTCTTTGAATGGATTTGCTGCCCAGCCACACACAGAACCTTCTCAACCCAACTGAGTAAGAATGCAGGGGAATAGGAATTATTTTTCCTGGCTCAGAAGAGTCTCCATCAAACTGCACCCTTTCTCGAGAACTGCCACACCTGCTACAGGAGCAGAAGCAATAGGGTGGTATGTGTCCCCACTATCCTTCTTGCTCCTGACTTCTGTTTAGTTCATTTTACAAGTTTTAAACATAAAATACATTATTAGAAAATAGACTGGGATTATGTATATTGCACAGAGTAAAAGGCTACAAAGAGACATGTCCATCATTTTGTCAAAACATGTCCAAGGCTCCAAAACTGCAAGCCCTCACACTGCCCGAATGAGAAGACTCACCAAAGCCTATGAAGGACCAAAGCTTTGCCAACAGAAAGCAGCAATTTCAGATTTTTAAATCATACTGTTTGGCATTTCTAGTTTGTCTTCCTATTCTAGTCGCATCTCCTTCAGGCATGTTGAAGCCTGGCTGACTAAGGCCAATCCTCAAAGCTGCCCCAGATACTCACATCCCACCAACATCACTGAAAACCACAAATTCTGCAGACCCCACAACGTAACAGGAAAGGTTTATGGTTAGAAATCTCAGTCCCAAACTCAGCTCACGGTCAAACTTATCAACGTGAGACTTGTCTGTTCAGCCACACCTGGCAGACGGATAACTGCAGCAACAGCCACTAACAGAATAACTTGTTATGAGCCAAGGAAAACAGTCTGCTTTACCTTCTGCCAGAACAAAGCATGATTCAGTATATAAACCACTGTGGAACTGGTGCAGAAAGGTTAAGAAATGTATTTTCCTTACATCAGGACTCTTAAACTAGTTCTTTAGCCAAAGTTCGCTTTCCAGGTGCTGTAATACATTCCGACATGACTGAAAGTTCATAGGCTGCCTTAGAATCCAGGAAATCCCCGGGTAGCTGAGCAGGTAAACTCATGAACAGCCGCAAACAGGAGCAAGCTCTGCTTCCAGTAGGAGCAATTATTAGGACTTCCTTGTCCTGACAGTCTCTGTGGAAGGGCACTGAGCTGCAGCAACCAAGTCATTTGAAAGGAAGGAAAAGGACAGAGCTGCAGTTCTCAATACGTGATTTTATAACGGTCAGTACTGATTTATTTTTCAATTTTAAATTCTCCAGGTTTATAGGAAATTTCTTCAACTCTTACATCCCAGGAAAAGGATATGGCTTTACTAAGGTCTAGTTGGACGACTCCTGTAGGGTCTTCTAGGAAAAATTTCCCCTAAAAAACAGGATTAATTAATAAAGCAAAACATACCCAAACACATAAATGCTTCAACCGGAAGCATCCATCAGGCAGCATTTAGAAATAATACTGGGGGTTTTAATCCTGTAAGCTTAGAACTCACTGACAGAACTGAAAACAACCTAGTCAATCTCAGTGTATCTCAGCAGCTTCCCTTCACCCTGCTGCAGTTAGGGTGGCTGGTGCACACCTCCCCTGAGAGCACAGTTGGATGCAATGGCAAGTCCAAACACAGCCATTGGAAGCTCCAGCATTTCCAGAAGGGTCATGCTGACATAAAGCATTACAAAGAGAAAGACATTTTCCCTCACACATGAGCATCGACTGCATGTGGAAAAGTCTCTTCTTAGGGAATGGATCTTGCACCACTGGCATTGATGGAGTTCTGCCACTGATTTATAGGACAGGATAAAGCGGTGAGATGTTTAAGCCTTCTCATGTTGTAATATATTATAACACTGAATGAATGGTGACCTAGATACTCCGCAATAAAAAGCAACCTACCTCCTTGAGCTGAGTTATCATCCCAAGCACGATCACTTCTCCCACTTTAGATGTATTGCCCAATAGAGTCTCTATTGTTTTAAGCTGGAACCGAAAGCAAAGAATCACATAAGAATTAAATCACACCCTCCATGGATCTGTTCTTAAGCAAGCAAGACAAAGCACCACACAGCACATGCTTTTACACAGATACACAAACGAGCTACGAGAGAAAACACACTCATCAGGAAAACCAGGGACACATTTCTGAATGTAAAACATAGCACAGTTTAGGAAAAGAGTTCCAGTAATGGCTGCTGGCATGAAGTCCTGCTTAGCAAGTACATATTTACTGTGATTATTTTGCTTACAACTACATTAAAACTGAAAAGAACAAGTAGCAATTCCCGCTCTTGCCCAAAAATGTCTCAAGGGAAAAGGATGCCTGTAAAGCCTGGATGGAGACGCAGTCTCGACTCGGCTAAGGTCAGCTGCTTCTCCTACATGACGGCACACTCAGAACAGGGAGAAGCAGAGAAGTTGAGCCAAGCAAAAGCTGTTATTTGATACCCAGTGACACACACACATTCATCTTTTTTTAGAAAATAGGTAGTAACTATATATAATATAGCGAGAGCATTGACTAGGAGAAAGCTGATATGGGAACAGAACAGACTAAAGTAATGACGTTATTCAATTGTACATTTGTGAATTTGGTGCTTATGAAAGAAAGAAGCAGGAAAAAGAACCCCAAGCAGAGGGAAGCAAGGTGTAATATGTTGAACAGCTAACGTCCTTCCACCTCAGGAAGCCAAATTTCTCTTGAACTTCACAGCTGCTTTGGAGTGACTTGGTCATCATGCTGATCTGAGCCAAAAAGCTGCATTTTTGACTCACAGGCTAAAAATGATCAAAAATAATTCATTTCCATCAATTACCCATATGGGATGTAAAACTAAGATGTCACTGGAGAACTATTACTGCATTAAAGTGTAACACAAGCAGTTCCCTTTACAAGAAAAAAAATTGACAACCAGATTTTTTTTACCTGGAATTTGCTCCTACTGTCATCAGGATGAACGACGACTGCTGAAGGAGTAAACAACTCATGTCTATGAGTCCTCTGCAGAAAGCAAAATTGAAGTGATTCAGTTTAAAAATAAATGAGCACTGTCAAAACCCCAGTTTATTACAACCACTTTGCAAAATACGTTTTAAAGCTCTCTTACTCTATTTTATCCAGCAACGCTTAATTTGTCGAGCATAATCAGTTCTTTTGACAAGAATTTGCTTTGAAGAAATAGAGGATCAGTAACACCGGGCAATAAAATTAAGCCAAAAAAGGAATGGCGAATTTTGTAACGCTTTTAAAAGAAGTTATTTCTGACTCTCTGGAAGGAAGGGGTGAGAGAGCAAGGGAAGTTACTCTGTATTAAACGCTAACTGTGTGGAAAAGAGCAGGTTTCTCTGCAGGGCCTATTAAAAATAAGCACTTTTGTGAATAACAGCAGCAAGCTACACTCACAGATAAACTGCAGGAAGAAAATGCATTGTAGAAATTTTCACTTCTTTCACTGTTTCTTGGGCCGCTGAAAGCCTCCTCCTGGAACAAACCCATCGCCACCATCCCAAGTAACACCCGCGGCGACTTGAATCGGCAGCTCTTGCCCACACAGTGACCTGAACCTTCCCTGCTCCGGCGGTGGGCAGGGAGTACAACCAAACACAAAACCTGCGCAGGAGAGCCTGTGTGAAACCATCAGGCAAAGAGGTGCAACAGCACAATACAGTGTAGGAAAAGGAGCCACCAGGATATACCCTGTGGACACCTCCTGCTGCTGTTTTGTGTGAGTGTGCCAATTCCAGCAGGTTTCACCCATCCTGCTCCCATTTCTATGAATGAAGGTTTCTGTAGTTAATGGTTAACTGGTCTTCCAGTGTAGATGTTCCCAAACTGTGGTACCCATACTCCTAGTGGCAGCAACTCCTCTGGTAGACAGTTGTTTCTGAGCATGGATATCTGGCCCTGTGCATTCAGGATATCTGGCCCTGTGCATGCAACACCCACAGGGTCCAAAGGACAAGCTGTTCAGCATGTCGGCCGGGTCCCTCCCTGCTGCCTACGGGGCGGCACAGCCAAAGCACTGTGCTCGCTCTGCCCGTGTCCAGGCACTTTGCTCACCCTTCGGGCCAGAGTTGTGTACAGGCACCGAGCGGGATCTGTGCTGTGGGACAGCCCGCTGCAGCTACTGCGGACACCTGGAAAACAACTGCCAAGTCGTCCCATGAGCAGCGCACTCCCCATCCCACCTCTGCTCCCGTGGGCTGTGTGACAGAGGCAGAGCGCGGCGTTCAGTAAGCAGGAGGGTGACAGTGGGGCTGGACCCCAGGTTGTGGGGTGAGTGGAAGAAAGGAAAGAACAGGGTTGTGACCCTGTTTCTGAGGGATGATGAGACAGCGAGTGCTGAGGGGCTGATTCCTTCTGGCTGCGTGCAGAGCCTGGTCCAGAGCCACTGCAGGTAACGTCACGGGGGTGCAGTGCGAGTCACGTTGGGGAATCCTGTTCTAAAGCTGCTCCCAACACAAGACACAATGTATGTGCCACCAGGAGATGATGAAGGGTGGCTGGCTCTCACCGGGCATTTTGAAAACTGGAAAATGAATTAATGAACTAAACCAGAAGCGAACTTCGGGGCTTCAAGGAGAGCCTGAATGCGAGCCTCGGGTTTGCATTATCTCGACAAGCGCTACATGCAGCGACATGCTCATCAGAGGTACCACAGAGCCAGGCTACAGGAGGGAAAAGAGGAAGACACACATAAAAATACATAATCCCCTCTTACATTGTGATCCTAAAACGCAGAAATACATGAACCCATCATGCTGTGTGGTGGGAGTTGGGAAGACTGATGAACCTTAGTACCAATCCCGGTCTCGTTCAGATTTTACTTAAACTGTAGCTCACAAAAGCACCTCAGCACAGAGCACATGTAAAAACATAAAGCCCAGCATTTTGTTTGTGTACTTCATTAAACGAAACAAAACCTTTTTCTGACCTGTTGTAAGATGGAGTAGCGTTCACGGAACAACTCTGCTTTATCTCTGGCAGTTCCAAATAAATTTGGCACTGGTAAGTTGGTCATTGACAGACTGCAAGAAGTTTAGCAGAAGATTAAAAAAGGTACATTCCACACACAGAAATTACTTACTCATCTAAAAGTTGGAGGCTGCAAAAGCTGTAATGCTACTGCATCGTTTATTTACTCAATGAGGAGGATTTCTGTTAGGGGTCCTGCATGCCTGCGTTTTGAAGGTGTGCTGGTTTTGGCTGGGATGGAGTTAGGTTTCTTCACAGCAGCTGGTACGGGGCTGTGTTGGGGATTTGTGCTGAGAAGAATCTTAATAACACTGATGTTTTAGCTGTTGCCAGGTAATGCTTATATTAAACCAAGGACTTTTTTCTCATACTGCCCCTGTTCTCCCAGCTTCTTCTCTACAAGAGGAGGGAGGAGACACAGCCAGGAAAGCTGACCCAAACAGACCCAGGGGACATCTCATAAGCCACCACACTCAATATATAAGGTAAGGGGAGTTGGCTGGGGTGGGGGGCAATCGCTGCTCAGGGACAGGCTATCGATCACCAGGTGGTGAGCAATTGTTGCTCTGTGCATCACTTGTTTCTGTGTATTCCTTCCTCAGTAATATTGCTGTTATTATTTCCTCACCCTTCGCTGTCATATTCAACTGGTTTTATCCCAACCCACAAGGGTTTTTTTCCAACTCTCTCCCCATCCCACCTTGGCAGGGGGTGAGCGAGGAGCTGCATGCTGCTGGCTGGGGCTAAACCACGACAGAAGGCTACATCCATTTCATTTCCCTCTGCTTCACAGGCCTTGAGGTTTATCTTTCCACCTGAATGGGATTCTGCAGAAAGCAGTTTTTTAAAAAGCACTTATGTCTTTTAAGTGGCCATGAACAAGAGCATGTCCTTCCTCTTGGTTCACAGACTGTCTTCATGAAGTTCTCTGCTTCCAATAGCCTGGAAAGCTAGAAAGTGGCACTGGAATAAAACTCCTAATGCAAACACACAGATTGCTTTTGCTGGCCTGTCAGAATCACGGACCGAGGACAGAATATGAATTGCACATTACATGAAGGTCGCTGCAACCTCCCACGCTGAACACCACTGTCCATTCCTCAGCTAAATCCACTCTGAGCTTTTTAAAAGCATGGCCTCTTTCTGGGTCAGCAGCCTGGGCTGCTTGCTGTTAACGGTAAATTCTTCAGCTAGCAAAATATTTACAGCCAGATCCTCTGATTACTTCTTCCTTTCTGCAACCTCTGGAATCAGCAGTTGTTCCTATTTTTTTTTAGCTTTTTTAGCTCTCCTTAGAAATGCCACAGGGCTTCAGGGATTTGCAAGCTACAGTCTAAGAAATAAATATATAACAGACAGACCAAGTTTATTTCTTAAAAAATTAAATAGCCAAATGTGAAAAAAACAACCCCAAACTACATTTAGTGATGTATGCCCTTAGCTTTACTGTCTCTTATTCATGAGATGGCATAAACATGGTAGATATTTTAACTATCTGATAAACACTGAAGTTTCAGAGCCAGCCACATTATAAGCAGCACAGAATAAACTGCCACAGGAGATACAGGTCCCTGTTTTGTTTTCGTCCTACTGGACTAGGAAAAACCCAATGGCACATTTATTTATGAGCAAACGTTTATCATAGAGCCTGACTAGCTCTTTAGAGACTAAGAAACAAAATTGTCTTGCTTTCTCACTCAGGCTTGAGATAAGCAGACCCAAGAGGGAAAGATTAGAAAACAGACTTTTAACCACATAGAAATAGAGGCTTTTTTCTTAAAACAATGAGTCGTTGAAGCTTATAATATGCAAGACTTACGGTAGAAACTTCTTTCTTTCTGGATTATAAATATAACGTGGAATATCAAAGGCTCCAATAATGTTGAAAACGTTTTCTCTGAAATAAGAATACATTTACATCATTATCTGAAGTGGATGTAACAAACAGTAACAAAGCACGTTGAATAAAATTATATTAATTGTGTTCACTATCGCTCTGCGTTATCACCATTTCTCCTGCATCACTCTGCCTGTGGGACACTACTGCATCTTCCAATTTGAAAAAGGAAACTCTTCAGATTTTCATTTAGAAATGAGAGGGATATATCTCCTTCCCTTACCATCTTCTGCTATCTTTCCTGACAACAGAACAGCCTTGGCGTGGTTGATGTGAGTAGGTTTAAGCAATGGACAACTCTTCAGACTATTGATTGAGTTGATACATCCCATTATATTTAGTGGCTCAGCTCTCTCATCAGATGCCTCTCATTTCCCTCTTACTGTAAATGGATCAAATTCATCAGAGTAGATAAAATTATCCCATGAACCTTCACTAGGGCTTACAAGCACAGGACAACCATCATTGCCTATCAGACGCTGATGTCTCAGGCTTCAGAGTACATTTCTTACAAAACTTCATTTCCAAGCTTTCTGCAACGTAATTCAAGAGAGTTGTACAGGCTGACCCTGTGATCTGGAGAGCTTTTCCTTCAGGACTCCGTACTGACAAGCTGTGCATATAGATTTCTCTTCACTTCTGGAGTGAAAAATACATGAAGCGTATAAACCAACACAAAGAAAAGTCACACTCAAACTATCTGCAACGTAAAGGTTCCAGCGACAAGGAGAAAAGTAAAAAACCAAATTTGCTTCATACTGAGAAACTGTGGGATCACAGTGTCTAATTGACATGCTTAGCAAACCATTTATTTTCATGCTTTGCATTACGATGTCGACACACAACGTAAACACTAAAGGAAACACATTCATCACAGTCACAGATGAAGTTCTCAGAAGCTCAAGTAATTGCTCTCTGCTTTGTTATCGGAGAGTGAAAATCAATCACGGTTTTCAAAAAACAGCCCTGCTGCACAAAAAAGCAGAAACAAACACCACGGAGAAAACCTTTCCCAAGTACTTTCAGAAAAGAAGGATCTTATGAAAGGTTCAAAAATAACCTTAGATAATTTTGAACCCGAGAAAAGGAACTACAGAAACGAGCAGAAGTAACAAGTTCTCTCTGCATTGTAACTACTGGTTTATTTTATTGGTTAATATTCAACCTGTATCACATGTAACACACAACCATACCATTTTAATTCCAGGATGTCAGCATTATATTTAGAATCCCCTGGAGGTTGGTCCATGAGAACAAATTTTCTAAGAAGGAACGTTACTAACCTTCATAGACAGCACCAGGAAGAGAAAAGCACAAAGCAATTACTGCATGTGTAGCACTGCAGAAACTGCCTGGCATTTATTTCCCAAGGAGAAATAAGGGAATGCATACCAACTGCCATAAACCTCAAATAAAAAAATAATGTCACCGTACATAGTTTCATCTGATGCCTGGCTACATTCTTGGATGGCTGCTTCCACCGTGGATTGTTCAATCATGTTAGATGACACTGAAAAGGAGATTTCAAAGGATGAAAACTGCAGCCCGTGGAAAGCAGTAAGTAAGAAAATAAGTAGGTCTCAAATATTTGACAAAAAAAATGGCTGGGTCTTCCCAGAGGAATATATTACACAAATAAGCATATTTTCAGTAGGCTAATGACACGCACTGTTTAGCTTTACAAATGGATCACTTAATATTCTTACCAGAAGGATACATTTCTAGTGAAAAAATAACCCCCCCACACACTGTTCCCACCATGAAGTCACTAAACGTGGAGAACAAGGCAATTATAGTTTATGCAAAACTGCCAAATATACTACAAATGTGTTAGATCTCAGCTTTCACATTCTGGAGGTTAATTTTGTTCCAAGACATTATCACACAGATTGCTGTCATAAATAAGTATTCAAACAGTTTAACACAATTTTAGAGATAGGCACATTGTTGTCTTAACAGATTTAAACTGATAATTGGAATTAAAAACTACTTGTAACACTAATGTTTTGCTGAATTTGAAGGGAAGCCCAATCAATGCAGATTCACAAAAGGATGGGGTCAGCATTTCCAAGCCTAACTGCTCAGCTCCTGGAACAGAAATCAGTGTATGAAAACCTGCCCTTGAGTTCCCTATCTGGGGCACGGGACTTAAAATGGCAATTCCTGTAAGACAGTGACAAACAGCAGAGCAAAAGGGGCACTAAGGGAGCTAGGCAGAATCACGCCAGGACCAGCATGTCTGAATCGCATCCCTACCCCTAACCTCAAACAACGCATGGATTTTAGCTGGACAATATGGGAATTTATAGCACAGAATTCCGCCCTGGACAGAGATGGGTGTTGGTGAGTGCACTAACTGCATGCACTACACCAGCCCCAGAGCTTCTTGCACCGATTCAAATTTCTTCAAAACTGCAGGTGCATCAGCCTGTACCAGTAGGCTCCATGCTGGATCAGGACCAGTTCTTCAATCCGCTTTTACACCCTGTTTGGTTAGTGATGATCTGTTATCCCATGGTTGGAGTAAGAACATAAAGCCATAACTTCTGTGGTCTGTGCCCTAGTAAAGCTACAAAGCATGTGCCCACCATTGATTTAATTTGGTTTAAATAGGATAGGCCAGGAGTTTTAGGTATTGCACTTTTGGACTTAGTAATTTATGGAATTTGATGTTCTTTCACATGCCAAGCAGGTACAGCTTCTCCAGTGCCCCAGCTGTTATCACCTTCTGCCCAAAGTTACTACCCCAAGATCTGGTTGGCATAACAGAACATCAGCATCCGAACCCTTGCTGCTACAGAGAACATCCAGGTGACGGCTAAACTCCGTCCACAGCTGACGGAAGTTAATGTGCTGGACCATCCTGCTGGTGCACTCGCATCTCCCACTCCACTCGGATGCGAGGACAGTGATCTCTGAACGAAGGAATTCAACTGTTTCCCTTGTTGTCACAGCTAGGCTCCTCAGATTATGGCTGCCAATGACACTAACCCATTTCTGGATCTGGACTAGTGAATGACAAGTGAATTAGTTTCTCATTATTTCTTTGGTTTATTTTAATATTTGAGATGATAGTTTCAGACACAAAGACGTCCACACAAACGCAGCTAGGTGCTTTTAGCAACTGGCATTGAAAAAATATCACTGCACTTGGAAGAGTCAGGAGGTACCACGCTGCCAACTTTTTAAATGGCAAAATTATACTATCTTTTGCTGACATTACAGATTTCAGTATTTAACAAAACGTCAACAAATACATTTATCTTGATCAACCTGGTAGACCAGAATGATGCCTCAGTGAATATGCTGCCAGTAACTGTCTAAATAATACTATAAGCACAAGACAAACTTAGCAAGCTTAAGAAAAAGAAATTATTTACTTACAAGGCTGTTTTTCGACGGCATCAATGACATTTTCAATTACATTGTCAAGTTCTACTTCATTGATGGACTGAAGAGCTTCGGCAAGATACTTCAGGGCATCCCTAATTCCAGTGAAGAAAGTCAGCTCATAAAGCAATTAATAT
>NW_010274001.1:0-13113 GCF_000690775.1 Eurypyga helias
GTGATTCTGTGATTCTGTGATTCCAGCATGTGTCAGCAACTTTGTAGGAGTGAGGGATATTGAAGGTCCCCCATTCTCTTCTTCACACAGGTTTCTCAGTGCACCACTGTCCTACAGCCTCATTCCTGCCTTTCCCACTGCCTCCTACCCTGTCTCTGGTTGACCTGAATGACTGAGATTCTCTTTCCCCATTTAATTTTCTTAAAAGGCATAGTTGGCTCACTGCTTGTCTGACTAGAGCCCTGAGTGATTAGAGTTCACTACAGGGGTGACTAGCATGATACTGTGGAGTCTATTATATAGAGGTAAGATCTGCACATATAGAAGATCCTTCCTGTTCTTATCATCTGTGTATGTGTAAATGCTGTAGCATTTGAAATTTGTCACCTTCTGGTGGTGGTGTAAGTAAAAGTCATTATGGAATCTCGTTCATGTCCCCATGGAGAAGGGTATGGTAATTTCATTTCAAATCATAGAATCATAGAATCACAGAATGGTTTGGGTTGGAAGGGCCCTTAAAGCCCATCCAGTTCCAACCCCCCTGCCATGGGCAGGGACACCTTCCGCTAGACCAGGTTGCTCAAAGCCTCATCCAGCCTGGCCTTGAACACTTCCAGGGATGGGGCATCCACAGCTTCTCTGGGCAACCTGTTCCAGTGCCTCACCACCTTCTCCGTGAAGAACTTCTTCCTGATATCTAATCTAAACCTCCCCACTTTCAATTTAAACCCATTACCCCTTGTCCTGTCACTACAGGCCCTTGTAAAAAGTCCCCTCCCAGCATCCTTGTAGGCCCCATCACATGTACTTTCTTTGTGACGGTCCTCTGTGATCTTCTTGAATTAGCTGGTATGTAACCTTCACTTGCCTATCGTTACGGCATAATGATCTGCTGTCATCCTCGATTTCCTGATTTCAAAGCACTGGCATTGCCTAAGTTAACACAACTATATATTGCAAGGGATAAGCCGCGCTTCATGTTTTGCAATGGTTTGTCACTAGAAGCCTGTTGACAAAGTCAGAAGAAAATGGAGGCACCAACAGACTCATCTCCCAACTTTTCTTTCCTTTGAAAGGGTTATCATTTGCTTTTCTCCTTTGCACCTTTTTTAACCATCCTTTGCAGAGCAGTTATTTGACATTTCCTTGCACATACAAGTGTGTACAGTTGAGTATTAATGTTTGGAGTCTCTGCTATCAGTTTACATTATTTGCATCTACTCCAATACTACTAATGGCTCATCGTTTCCAGAATTTCAGTGACTACTCTCAGGTCTCTCTTTTTCCCAGGTAAGCCAAGGATTTGCATGTTTCTATGCCTCCTGGGTACTTGTAGCTCTTATGTACAGTCTGGAAAATTGAAGATTATGTTCCTTTCAGAGACTGATGTAAAAGACAGGGAAAACAATCCAAAATCTACCAAAATGTGCATGAAGCCTATGACCCAGAAGCTTATTTGAAAAATCATAATAACCCGTGATTATCTCAGCCCTGTTTTTCTTGCCTCCAATATTTTCTTTCTCCTTCTAGTCATTAGGGTAAGCACAGTAGGCTAAATTCAGTTCATTGAGAGGACCCATCATAAGGCTTTTGCATTATTTATGTTCCACTTGAGTCTTCAAAACTAGCCCTTTCTACAGAGGAGAATTTTACCCAGTGAGAGCTAGTGTTCTGTCTCGCTGTGTACCCATCGCTCTCTCACACAGCCAGGTCCCTGTAACAATATTTGTAAGCTCTTTCACATCTAACCAGAATAGTTTGCTCTCCAGTCTCTCCTGGGTGTTGTTCCCTCTGCTCCATTAGCTGTATCCTGCCAATTAAGTTGCCTCAGACACTTTGTACAGCTGGCCATTACAGCGGTTGGCCACTGAAGGTGGTGGCCCCTAAGCCCCATCCAGATGTTGCTCTCCTGCCTGGTACACGTTACTGCTTTGGCCCCTCGGCTGTTTGCTGTTCACTTTAGGCAAAGCAGGGTTCATGCTTCTTTGTCCTTTCCTTTTCATTTTCAATGGTTCCCTGACAGTTTCTAATTCTCATTCGATACAGACCTCCACTTTTCCCGCATATCTTGTAATTGTTTTTAATCATATTAATGTGTGTGGAAGCTTACAGCAGTTTCTATTGCAGGACTTTGAGTCATGCATGTGTTTTCCAGTATTTAGTTTATTGTTCTTTTTTGTTTCCTGCTTTTCTTGAACTTGAAATCTGATCTTAAATCTTCCAGAATCTTTTCATCTCCAAGATAATAGATTTTGCAATTAGTCATTAAATTACTAGCATAATGCACTTACTGGAACAGTCTGGAAATTATGTTTTGCTATTTGAGTATTTTCCTTGTAGGTATCTGAAAGTTTATCATCTGCTGATCTCACTTATACCTGTTTAAATCCAGAAAGACTATGCTTAAGGCAGAGGAGACACCTTTCTCTGGTAAGTACATGTGTTTAGGATAAGAATCTGGCCCACCTTGTTTTTAACTTTAGTCTTCATTTCTTGGAGGGGAAGAAGGCACTTCCCTGTGCAGTGAGGATTAATAACGGTGCAACCCAAAACAGAAACACATTTGAACAAAAGCCTGGTCTAGTGGAAGGTGTTCCTGCCCACGGCAGGGGGGTTGGGCCTAGGTCATCCTTAAGGTCCCTTCAAACCACCCTATGGTTCTATGAAAAGCAATCCTCACTCTTGCTATTGGGTTTTTCTAGAGGTGATAACGTCTCAAATTTATTTCTTTCTCATAACACATCTCTGTCAGGAGAACCTTAATAGCAGGAACTTTGTTACTGTAAAAGAGCATGATTAGATGCTGATATTTACTGAGCACTTTGTTTGCATGATAATAAATAGTTGACTCCCGCTACAAACCTGCACACCCTGAAATTTGTATGGAAGACATTGTTTGTTTCCCTGGAAAAGCACTTTGACATTAAGAGCTAATTTACAGCTCATTTATTTCTTTCTGAAACTCCCTATTGAAGGTACAGAACAATTTTCCAATCACTTCCCTACCCTTCGTTATCTTGACACTTGAGGGTTCATGGAACTACAGTGCTTAAAATGGTTTTAGATGTCTGTGCCTATCTTTTATTTGGAAAACAGTTCAAATACTGTTGTGATAATAGCATTTCAGGGCAGGCTGGGTAGGCTGAAGAGTCAGCTTTGAATAATGGATAGAAGAACAGAATTTTAAAGTAAGGGTGTATGGAAATGGAGCAAATCCCTATCCGTAGGTGTTCACTAACAGCGTAGGCATGACTGTGATGAGGTGGTGACCTGTGTAATGGCCTGGAGACAGGTTTCTCCTATTCACTGCTAGTATGACAGTATATTTGTGTCAAGCCATGCTTACAGCAGTGTTGCATGTGGTTAATTGTTCTTAGGTCTTTACTATTTCCTTCTGTGTCACTTAAAGCTTCTCCTTATTCCAGTACTTCTGCTTCATCCATGCTTTACATCTTACTGCAACTGTCCTTTATGGTTTGCCAGTGGCATCAGCTTTGACGTGTCATTTCTCCTCATCTCCCGAAAATCACCTTTGCCTTACACGTGGCCTCTGCCTGTTTTTCATGGATGTCTTTCCATCCTTGTGGGCTGATGATGACAAGGCTGTGGGTAAGTCATGACTGGTAAAATAATTTTAGTTTTTATTTAAATTCACACTTCATTATGTCCCTAAGACTGTATTGTCTGGATCAGAGGTAGTGGTCATATAATTTCAAGTTTGCTTTTCACTTTGTCAACCCTACGCTTCCTTGTCTGTCTGTCTGTCTGCTCTTTTTAGTGGGCTAGATCTCTGGAAGCAGCCCGTGTGTAACATGCAGGTCCGAGTTTAACAAAGTACTTGACCATATGACTGACTTAAAGCATCTATTTAAGACATATGCTTATGTGCTTTGATGAACGCTTTGCCAAGCAATTTCTGTGTCTTGCTTGGAAAAAATACAACTATAATATGCCAAGAATTTGAATATGAGACTGTCATTAATGAACACACTGACATGGAATATTGGCTTTTCCAAATAAGCTTTTGCTATTCCTTCTCTTCTGTGCAGGGAATTTCATAGCAGGGACATTTAAGTGATGAATAGCTATGCAGCTTATTTATGCTAGATAGTAATCATGTGAAAGATCTCTTTATTATTGCAGAGGGATAACCTGGAGAGAAAAGGTATCAAGTATGGAGCAATGATGTAGCAAGTGAGATGAGTTTTCCTCTCTGATGGACATCACTCTGGTACAGCCAGTGTCAAACCAGTGCAACCAAGGAGAATCCGATGAGTGTTATTTAGAAGTTGGCAGTCCAAGCTGAATTAAATTGCAGATTTTGTTCCAGAAAAGATTTTTGGGATGCCAGGATTTCAATCAGAAGAGATCCTGTGAGACTGCAGGGAAAGAAAAAATTTAAATTTATCTGCTCACTTACAGAGGGGAAGAAATTGAGATAAGATTTCCCTTTTTTCCTGTGCATGGTTACCTTTGGGGCTAAGCTGATGGGAATGTCGGGCTCTCAATGAGAAGCTGGATCCCGACTTGGGCCCTGCTTCTCCTAAATTTGCTTCCATATGAGCAGCCTCGGCAATGATTCCTCCCTTGCTCCAGTGAATCAGCCCACAGAACAAAGCTGGGATAATGAATGGGTCTCTAATTGCTTTCAGTCCGGACTGGCTGCTCCTTGCTACCGTGGTGGGACAGGGGAGAAGCAAGAATTAATTGTGGCCCTGTGAAGAGCCTCGTGCCACAGCTGTTCCCAGGACCATTCCTGTAGCTCAGGCTACACGTTTCAGTGCCCTGCAGCAGATCACGGTTATTTTTGGCCATCATTGATCTTTGCTCCAACAAGCAACACTCTAAATGAATGGCATATGCAAAATACTCATCCTAAGATTATGTTCTCCCCAGTGCATCGGCAAGGAATCAATAGAAGGAAAGTAGTGCAGTGCCACTGAGAATATTAATTTCCCTCAGAATAACAGATTGAAACAGGAATCCTCCAAGCATGCAAACTAAGGCAAGCAAACACAGACCTTAAATACAGGAACAAAAAAGAAGAAACAGTCATAGAATCATAGAACGGTTTGGGGTGGAAGGGACATTTAAGGCAAACTAGTTCCAACTCTCCTGCCATGGGCAGGGACACCTTCCACTAGACCAGGTTGCTCCAAGCCTCATCCAGCCTGGCCTTGAACACTTCCAGGGATGGGACATCCAAAGCTTCTCTGGCCAACCTGTTCCAGTGCCTCACCACCCGCTCTGGGAAGACCTTCTTCCTGATATCTAATCTAAACCTCCCCACTTTCAATTTAAACCCGTTACCCCTTGTCCTGTCACTACAGGCCCTTGTAAAAAGTCCCCCCCAACTTCCTTGTAGCCCCTTCAGGTACTGGAAGGCTGCAATAAGGTCTCCCTGGACCTTCCTCTTCTCCAGGCTGAACAAGTCATCATGACACAGTCTCCAAATCCCAGCAGAAACTTTTCCGGGGAGAATTTTCCAAGATGGTGGTTCCCTACAGCAATATGTAGTGGTGTGATAGGAGTAATGGCAGTACTTGGTAACCACTTTATGACAGGCAATGCAATGAGTCTTTTGGTATTATGAGTTCCTGCAGACCCTGAAGTGAATCTGTGGGCAAAAAATAAATGGCTGGATTTCTATGTTCTGTTACCTAGAAAACATCACCTTCCCCTGAAGTTCTTTAAATTATATTTTTGTAGAAAATGTGAAAAAAATTAGGTGTAGAAGATCTTGCAACAGAAGTAACTAGGCAGCTTACAGTCTCAGAAATGGGGGAAAAGATGTGTAAAGACAGTTAAATGGTAAAATTCATCAAGGGTACAGGATGTAGCATTAAATCTAGGAAAATGAGTTTTTTAAAATTTTCTAAGGCAAGTGTGCTGATTCTGTGAGATCTTCTGAGGTGACATTCAACCTCCTCCATGTTTTTCAGATTTAGGAGCACTGGGGAGGCCTGTATCAGAGACTGGTGTAGTGATTCACTGATGTTAGAAAAATGCATACTTTTCATTAGGAGACTCAGAGCACCCCAGTGCTATGAGCTCTCTCCAAAACATTGACCCAACACAGACCTTCCCCAACACATGACATGATTCAGTCTCGCATGATAATGGTTGACGGTTGGACTCAATGATGTTAAAGGTCTTTTCCAACCTAAAAGATTCTGTAAGTCTCTGTTGGATCAGAAGAAACCTGAGAGGTCTGAAAAGATGAGCATGACAATGAGTTAGGGCCAAGGCAAGCTAACCAATTTGCATCCCTGATTAACCTGGCTTGACTCTGGGTATCTGTAAGGCTTCGTCCCAGTTGTTACCATTTGTGGCGAAGATTGGCCCCCAAATAGACCAAGCCCTCCAGAGAATATCTTTTCTCCTCCTGGTGATCAATATGGCCCTGACGTCTTTCTGAAGGGCCTGTTCAAGGAGGCAGTATTGCAGAGGGAGATAGCAGAAGACACAGGGAATACCAGAAGATGTTTCTCATTGAAGAGTGGGAAACATGAAAGCCCTCTTCTAAGTGAAGTGTTACAGACTTTGAGGCGCTTTGCTGCACTGTAGAAGTCTGGCATAAGCCAGGATCTTTGGGATATCAGTTTTCTTACAAGTCTTGAACCCAAAATGTGAAGCCTGGAAGCTAACCTTGGTTTCTCAGCAGTTTGCTCAATGAGTTGATAGAAATCTGAGTGGCAGGATGAGATAGATGTCTCATCCCTGGAAACAGTCAATGCCAGGTTGGATGGGGCTTTGAGTAACCTGATCTAGTTGAAGATGTCCCTGCCTGTTGCAGAGAGGTTGGAGTAGGTGACCTTTAAAGGTCCCTTCCAACCCAAATCATTCTATGATTCAATGATTCTGGTGTGGTTCCCCAAGGTGGAACCATTATCATGAGAAACACCTGAGCTTTCTTCCAAAGAGAAAGTGTCTTGGGAGAAAAAGCATCTGTGTTCATGAACGTAGCTATGTGATGGCGGGAAGGATAAGGTCAAAAGATTAAAAAAAAGCCCACCAAAGATGATAGAAGTCTGACTTTCATGGCCCAACTGCCCAAACCTTGAGAAAAACTTTATTGGCATTAAGTTCCCATTAACACTGAATGAAGAACATACTTTAAACTGTTCTCTTCACAGGCATGTCTACTCTTTGTCCGGTCTGTGATTTGGTCAGCTGTGTGTTCTCAAGTCCCAAAAATTCATATACACCCTCTGCTTTATCATTTGTAGGATCAAGGAGGATACTTTCACTCTTCCTATTACAAAATTTGACTGCAGGAAGAGTAGGGGCCAGGGGTTTCCTCCCCTAGAGATTGGTGATGGTTTGGTGCAGTGTTTCAGTGCAGGTATTTTGCTCTGTCTTAGATGCCTGGTTTTGCTCATTTAGCTAATCGCCCAATATTACGATTTAGGATCAAGAATTTCCTTAGATTGGCCGTGACCCTGTGGAGAACAGTTGCCTTTCTGTCTAGTATGGGGCATGGTTCCTTTTGTAGGGCTGGCCTGATTTTTATGTATCAAACCCATGCTTTTGGAGGGACATAGCATATTGATGATGCCATTCATTTCTCCTCCTGCCTCCCTATCGCCATTATAGCGGCAGCTTTTGATCTTCCGCTAGAAATGAAGTTTGTTAGAAGTGTCCTACAGCTTGCAGCGTGGGAGCACGCAGCACACATGATCAATGGGTCTGTGGGGTCTGAGTGTGACTACACTGATGCAAGAGCCATCACGTGGGGCTGAGCTCAGTGACTGGCTGTATGGATTATCCATTCACAGGCTACGTGAGAAAATCAGGCTGTTGCCACTTATTCCTGAACTCCTCAGTAGCTTCTGCTTGCCCGGGAAGACAGCAACCTTGCATGACTTGCATGATCTGCAGTACAGAGCTCACATGGAAACTCTGAGTGAACAAAAAAAGATTTCCTAGGGAAGAGATTTCTCTGGAAGATATCTGAAGGACAAAGATGAAGGCAAAGCCCTGGAGCCATGTCTTTACTGAAAAACAATCTTGACCACTGATAGTGACTTCATAAGTCTACTTGAATGAGAGAACAGTGAAGCATCTTTATTTTTTTCTCTTTCATAACAGAACACTTAAGCACAAACCCCATAATTTCCAAGTGAGTCACTGGAAAAGAGTGGATTTCAAAGGAACCGCCGTGAAGTTTGCAGCAGGTGAAAGCAGCCAAAAAATGAGATAAGGGTGAGACATTTCATGTTCATAACCCAGTCAGCAACTTCAGTCCAGTCAGCTCATGCATCTATTGTGTTCATGTGGAAGACTGTAAAATACAGTGGAATTTCATGGAATGAAAAACCAAGAGCCTTTAGAACTACACCTGGACTCTAAGTCTCTCAGCTCATAATTTAATCTTTCCTTCAAATACATTTTTTCTTAAAAGTGTACAGTTATTAACTGGATTTGTTGAAGCATGCATTACTAGTCTGCACAAATTTAAGCAAAAAATATACTGCAATTTTTGCAGTTTGGGCCACTAACTGAATATGAAGAAGTGTAGCAGATTCATCCGTATATTTTTGCATCAGAATTTTATATCTCCTTAAAAGAAGTTATCTCATTAGTCCAATGAATATTTATACAACAATCTATATAGATAAAGCCCTTTGCCTGCAGCTCAGACTTGGTAGCTTTACCTTGCCTTTTCAATCTGTATTCTCTACAGAAAGACAAGATTCCTCGGCATGCTTTGAATTGTCAGGCTGTGAAACCAGACCCAAATCTCACTGAAATCAGAGTGAGCAATTCCAATAACTTCCGTGTGCTAGGGATTAGGTCCTTAAAGCATACATTGCTCAGGCTATTTCATCTTCTGTGTCTTTATAGAGATAAAGGCATGATCAATAACAGGGAATCTTACTCAACCTAGTAGTGGCATCAGCTCCATGAGTGCTTTAAGAAATTCCCGTTCTCAGTGCCTACCTGTCAGAAAGTGCAAGGGCTCCGGGATATGCTGCAAAGCCCTCTAATGAAAGCCCTTGTTAACAGCATCGTCTGCCTCTTGATTGCTATTGAAAGCTTAAGTGTTCCCTTATGATAGTTAGGCTGATTGCTGGTTTTTGGAGTATTTCATGTGAGCAGAGTTAAAGAAGACCTTTGACATCTCCAGACAAGAGCCTAACCACCATGAGATGAGACAACTGCACCAATAATACATCTTATGGTCACCAAAAAAGGGCAGCCTGGCTCCCCTTTTCTTTTTCTCCTTTGCTCCTTACATCTGTGACAGTGACCCTGCAAGGGGCCAAATCATCTTGTTGACCCACTCTAAAATATCCACTGTTTTTTGCTGGATTAGTCCTCTACTAGTTTACCAAGCTGGGCAAAAAAGAGGTGGGACTGTGTGGTTGCAGGCATGAACTTGTGGAGCATATCAGTTTACCTTCAGAGATGTGAGAAAGGACTCGGGATTGAAGGCTTCTCTTTTTCCAGCTATGTGGATTAATCTGATACAAGACAATACCTCTCCCTACAAACTTGCCTGCTTTATCCTTAGACCATCACAGCTCCAATATTACTACTCAGTAATGCATACAGTGATCGCTTCAGTCATTAGGAAATTCCCAGGAGCCATCCTGGACTGAATAACCTCTCTGAAGACCTTTGCAAAGGCTAGTTATTAGGTGGAGTGGACAATAAAGGGAAATGAGGTTTATGTTTGCTTATCCAAAAGGCCAGCGAGAGTTCATAGATTATTCTTTGCACAGATAAGCTAGACCTAATGTAAACACTCCTCACTGGAAAGTATCTGCTGTTTGTTTTCCTGACTTTAACCATGTGACTAGCAAAAGCAGAATAAATGAAATGAAAGACAGGCATTTGAGTCATAAAAAAACCCAGTGTCTTTGAAAACTCAGGTTACTGGCCCCGGAAAAAAGTTAAAACTATCCTTTCAGTATTCTCTCATGGCATGAAACACATGCTGATGTGGCCACAAAGCTTTCTCGTAAGTGAAAACTGCTAAGATTTCAAGCCCACCCCACCAGATATTCATCATGACATTAGAGCAGAGCAGTCTGCTCATTTTAGTTAAAGCGCTACTCCTGTGCCCTTTATTTGGGCAATACTAACGTTGTATCAGGTTTTCAATGAAATCAACGGATATTTGTCCAAGGGAGAGCTCGAGGATAGGAGGGGAAGGCTCTAATACTTTCCAATTCTGCTATAGAAAATTCCAAACAAAATCCTTGGTGAATATAAATTAGCATAGCATGGCTCTTAAAAATCTCACCCACTACCCATCTGTATCTTTAGGTTCATAAATATTTGAGGAAAAAACCCTCTGTCCTCTCTGCCAAAACTGTTTACAGATTATTTCAAACCAACCTGTGATTAATTTGTTTGTTCTTCACTGACTTTTTCGAACGTGACTAAACATAACAATTTATATCACTCTCCATAGCGAGTTGTCCAACTGTGCCTGGGTATTTCAGACCTGACAAAAGTGTGGTTTTTACAATTAATCCTCCTTGATAAAGCTTTCCACTCACAAGGATAAAGCTTTAATTTCTATTTTCTCATCAAAAGATTGCAGCGTTTTGTGGAGGAGTTGGAAACATGGGTCTGGGAGAGGGAAGGGAAAACTGGCCCCAGAATGAAAACAGAAGACCTGGCTGTTGGAGCTGGTCTGATGCCATGATGTAGTGATGTTTGTGATAGCTGCCGTTTCTATGGCAACGTGACAGCATGATTTACTGCAATAATAGAGAAAGCAAATGCAAAGCTTTTGTTTAACTTCAATGCCATGAGCTATTTGTTGATACTGGGGAGGAGGGAGGGAGAAGTTCTTTGGCTTCCAGTTAAGCACGTTAATAACATGTCTTAAGAGAAGTCAATAAAGGGATCATGGTGTTCAAATCTCCCTTCTGTGCTCATGGAGCTTGCAGACACACCAGTCAACTTCCCTGCGATGCAGAGCGTAGATTTCTCTGTGCAGATCGCAATACCCGTCCATCGCTGGGCTCAGGAGAGCGGCAGAGCTGAGGTCATGGAGCAGATTTGCCAGCTCAGGTTCCTGCTGGGCCGGGTCTCCGGCTGGTGGCTGCACTTGAAGGTTAGATGAGTTGCTGGACGGGGATGCTTGTTTCTGGAGTATGTCAACAAGGGAGGGTACAGGTATGCATCGGCAGAGCTGAAGAGGTGGGTTTATTGGAGACCACGGTGGCTGCAAGGTCCTGTCGAGGTGCGATGGTGGTGTGGCTGAGGCAGGGAGAAGGGCTAGGATTTGGGAGAGGAAGGGTGGAGATCCACCTTTATAGCCGAGTTCCCCAAAGCTCAAAGGGCTAAGAAGGAGCTTGTGCTGGTAACAAAAACTGCTATGGTTGGGGTTGAAATCTGGTCCTCTGTACTGGGTTAGGGTGAAGGTTTGGGACAAAGGACCAAAAAAGGATGTTTGCTACCTACTCTTACAAGATCCACTAGGAAAAAAGTAGAGGCTGGCAGGTAATTGTCCCACCTTTGGAAGATCATTAAGATTGACTGTAATGAGGACTGGAGTTAACACAAGGAGAAAAGGATAAGATCGGGGACAGTGTGGGGCACCATGTTTAGCTTTACTGTTGAACCATGCAACATCACAGCTCTGGATTGAAGGCTGGTGTCAGACATGGCAATCTTGTTTAATCATGGGACAGGTGTGCCGGATTAGGATTAGGTGATTTGATACTAGGGTTGAACAGCATGGCTCTGCCATCACCTCATTTCATCTGAATTTCCCCTTTCTGTCTGTCCCTTGCTGATGTCTCAAGCCATCATTGGGAAGGAGTGGGATCAGCTGAAGTCCCCCAGTGTAATAGTGGTTCTGCCACTGGCTGCCCATGTGAGGGGCTCTGTGGGGGCTGCTTGGGCACCAAGAACGTGCCATGAGAGATTGTCTAGTGTCCAACAGTGCATCCTCAACTGACGCTTTCACCTTATTTTGTCATGCTCTCCCATCTGGGAAAGTCAGATAATCCTGAGCCCTCCCTGCCATGGCCATGCCTGGTTTGAGTGCTGGGAGTGGGGAGTCCTGGCCAATGCAGTGTCTACCTTTACTCCTTCAGTGTCTCACACTCATCCCTCGCTGTTAACTGCTGAGCACTCCCAAGGGTGAGAAGCTCAACTAGATAAACTTCCCACCTGCTTCACTTGGAGTCTTCAGGAATAGGTGTTTATTGAGCACAGTCTGGTGCCAACAAGCACTGAGCAGCTTGAGCCCCTACCGCCCTACCACCTGATCTTCCTGAACGGGGTGACCCCATGCCATCATCCTGATCCATGCCCATCCTAGGGGCAGCTCCTGAGCCCTGCCATGCAGGTCCACCCACTTAAATGGAGGTACTGCTGCTCTGAAGCAGTGTAAGATCCAAGTCAGCCTTTAATGTCCCTTGTAAAATATCTCTGACTTAACGGGTGGCTTTTTCTGTGTAAATAACATGATATTGTACATCAACAATAAATAGCATTGTTGAAATGACAGAAAGCTTTGGGGATAATTATAGGAAAGAACTTACCTTCTCTTCCTTATAGCTTGCAATTACAGAAAGGTGTTTGATTATTCTTTATTTAATCTACACCAATTCTTATTCCATAAGACCCTCTTGTGGTGTGTGCTGCTGGAGTGCATTTGTAAAACGAAATTAGCAAAGAGGACACAGATGTTGCTTTGCATTCTCTTTTAAGCCATACAAATTATAAACAATGTCTCTTTATATTAAGATACAATTTTCTGTCTCATATTGGTTTTAGGGCTGATTCTTTCAGTATGTTTTCTGTGTAGAGCAGCCTGTTCTTGTTTAAATATCCCCACTACTGTACTTCATGTGAAAATAATGTTGCTTTCACATTCAGTGCACATATCTCAAATCCATACGTATATTACTGAACTGATGCAAGGACAGAGCAATTAATAACATCATCCAGACCCACAAAAACAAACTGCATTTCTCACTGAAGTCTACACTGACACAGTCAACAAGTGTACTTTGGATTGTATATAACGTGGAAACAGGGAGCAGAGCCCAGAGCAAAAGTGCCTTCACCACTGCTACCTTACCTGAGCACATTAGTAGAGTCCAAGAGCTCATGGTAGGGGAGGCCGAGTTGTCTTTCCCT
>NW_010274001.1:13144-43488 GCF_000690775.1 Eurypyga helias
AGAATTCTTTCTTAATAGAATACACGACATTCAAAAGCTTTAATGTAGATTTCATAGCAAAGAAACTTAAAATTTTTTTCTGTCTGAGACCAAAAGGAATTATCCCTATTTCTGGTACTGTTTTCTTTTATAACCCAGATATGAAGACATTCTGACTTCTGTCAAATTTTGATTTGGTTGACTGTGGTTTATCTGATGATAAGAAGATGTATTTAAGCCAAGAGCTTATCTTTTCACCCCCAAATCAATAACTAGGTCACATTATTTTTAATTCAATACATGTCCCCAACAAATACATATTTAAAAACAAACTGTGTTAAGATCACTACTGTCAGCTTCTAAGTGGACAGCAACAGACAACAACATAAAAACTGTGTGTGTGCATGGAGGAAGGGGTGCGATAATTGCCCCAAACTGGAAGAAGTTTATCATAAAACTGTGAACAGCTGTTGCTAAGACTCATTCTGAGCAGAAGAATGAACCTCCTGATGTTTCTGTTCATTGGAGTCATTTCGGTGCCACATGGTGTCCATCACGCTGAATGCTTTCCCTATGGGTTGGGTAGCTAATAAGACAAAGCAAGCTTTATGTTGAGCAGTGAGATGTCTTGAGTCAGCACGTCATATGCAATAAAAAACTATGGACTCAGTGGTGAAAATGAATTTAGGATACTACAGATTTGCTGATAAAAATTTTCTCCAGCAGTGAGCATCATACAAAAAAATGAAATCACCCTGCTTGATCATATTTTTTGTTGTTTTAATTCTGGGAACAGGAAATTATTTGGGGCTTTGACGCGTTCTACAGTAGGACTTGAACTGGATTTTTAAGATTTTTTGAGGATTAAATTGCAGTTTGAGTTTTTAGTAGGGCTTTTGGGTTTATCTTGTAGTAGCAACTGAGAATGTTGCTGTAACTGCTGGAGTCATCTGGAGCTTTATTAAAGTAGAAACTTGCAGGAGGTAAGGTATCAGTCTGTAACGGATCTCAGAACAGGGAGTCCAGTCTCGTGTTTGGGAAACTGAAGAGGTTGGTTGAGAACAGGCCTGTCTGAGGTGAAGAGTAATCTTCTTGTTGGACTGTGAAGGATTTATCTGTATCAACCCACCACTTAGCTTAGGTGTTGAAGCTAATGCAACCAAAAAATCAGCAACCATGAATCATTTTGGATAAAGCTTTAATTTTACCTTTCCACTTCTAAGTAGCATACCTGGGTTGTAAAGTTTCAGAAAACACACTTTAAGGAAGATCATAACCTGAGGGTATTTATTACTTTATTATTCCAAGTATAAGACTATTTTCCCTGCAGGCCCTTCAATCTCCCTTTAAGTTTGGCAAGACGAAGCATTTCCAGCCCCAAAGCAACCATTTTGCAACCAACAGCTGCCTCTCCCTAGTCCAGCTGGCAAGCACCTTCACCTCTGTTTTTCTCTCATTTTGATGCTGACATGTTTTGTCTCATTATATCTCCTGAAAACAATTAGACGGCCATCAGATGGCCGTCCTTTCAGACTGCGTTGGGGCTGAACTCTCGGGAAAGGTCAAACCGTTTCCAACCATCCTCTTTCACATACAGCCTTCCTTCAGGACAGCCCTCAAAAAATAATCCAAACACAGGCAAGAAATTTGCAGCTGGCTTGTGTGAAGGAGCCTTCATTAAGTGTGTGAGATAGTTTATATAGCTCTCTTCATGAGTAGAGAACAGGAGCTGGAAGAGGTCCAGTTGGTGCCTTGTGCATCTTGTCATGGCTTAGTCAAGCCCTTCCCCTCCATCCTCATCCTGTCCCTCCTTTATTCCTATTTTACTTTGAACTGTCAGCCCTGTGTTCTTCCTGCTTGCTGTCGTGCAATCTCTTCAGTTTAGCTGTCAACTTTAGGATGGGGTGTCCTTTGCCTCAGGGGGCCTATCATTCTGCACCGATTCTCCGGGAAGCTGCAAGGACTGACTCCTGGGCAAACCCCTATCCTGCAGCCCTCTGGAGATGGAAGAGAGGTGGCACCAGCCTCAGCACTCTGAAAGTGATGGATTCACAGGAAAGGGTATTGAAAGCAGTGGAACAGCACAGGGCTTGCAAACATTTCATCACAGCACAGCGTGAGGTACTACTCTCCTTTATAAAGACCAGGCATTTGTCACTTGCTTGGAACAGTTTGTCACAAAGAACCAGCAACTGAGCTTTTCTCATTTCACTGCTCAGCCCAATATCGTGTCCAGTCATTTTTTGCCTCTTATATTTTTTAGCATTGGGAGTTAACAATGAAAAGGTACTCAGGGGGTTAAGATACAAATGTGGGACCTGAGAAACACATTCAGTGCCTGCCTCTGTGCAGATTTCCTTCAGGCTTTTTTGCAGGAGGTAAGTTTAAAGGTCCTTAATATATTTTTAACATTTTGTTTAAACAACTGGGATAAAACCTGCAGTCCTACTCAGGCTTTGTCAGTGACTTCAGCGCAGATCACCTTCTGTGCACCTAAACCACAGCTCATCATCTGGAAAACAGGGGACCTTTCACTGCTATTTTGTCTCTTTAGATGATCGCCTCTTCAAGGCATTTTCTTACAAGCTAATGCAACAAAAGCCTGCACTCAGCTCAGACCACGAGGCAGCAGATTATTGTTAGTGCTACTTCTGACAGCCTGGCGAAGAGAACCCTTAACGCTTAATATAACGAAGAGGTGAGAACAAGTAGGTATTTTGACTTGCTGGTTGCTCTGTGTATCCAGGCTAAAATTTTGAAAAAGTATAGGAGAATTGTTCCCTCAGTACTCGTTTTGTTTATCGAATGTATTGGAAGGGTAAATGCAAAATTTGCTCTGGGTGTGAGGGATACAGGTGTGCATGCTCACACGCACAGACACGGGCGCTGTGGAAGTTGCTTGCAATACCATAATGAAGCAACCTCCTGGAGCTGAGCTCTGGGTCCTCAGGGAAATACTGACTCTGCTCTTTTCAATTTGCTGAGAAGAAACATTTCATTTTTGAGCCTGACTCAGTGAAAAGGCTGATAGCAGCCGCACTGAAAAGCTTGCCTTTTGAATAAACACTGACTTGCTTATCCAAAAGGCAGTAAAATCACCTTTGGTTTGATGGATTCAGCTGCAGCGTTGAGTAATGAGTTGAAAAATAACATTGCGCAGGCCTGTCAAGGCACCTCTGCATGATCAGACTCAGCATTACACAAGCTGACAGCAGCCTATGGTGGGAAGTTACCCACTGACAAACTTTTTCAAACAAAGTCAGCTCCTGGCTTGTATAATACAAGTCACAATTGTCTCCCCCCGTCCTCTCTGAGAATGGCTTATCTGTAAAACATCAGAAATCAGAAGGCCTTTTCAGCCTTCATCTCCACATGATGACAACCGTGACCTGGGCTATGTGGAAACCGTGGCCTACAGGGACAAGACGTGCCCAGCACAGCCCCTCCATACCGAACGGGAGGTACTGGTTGGGGCTGCTGCATGGGGTGGATGCTGATCATGGGGCTGAGCATCAGGAAGGATGCTCAGCTCCCCACTGCAGTAACACCCAGTCTGGGCTGAGGCCACTCTAACCATACTGCATGCACAATGGTGGTGCTTCAAGCAGCACTTGACACTTATTTTTGACTTGCTCATTCTTGCCAGTGTGGTAAATGGCCACCTCTCTCTGTTACCAAAAATGGCAAGCCCAGAAGTGGAACAGCATTTGGAAGGTCCACTGCGGATCATGTCTTTTCATACACCTAAGTGAAACGCTGCTGTTAGTGTTGTAACTCACATATAAGGATGAGCCACTCACTGCCGCCAAGTTGCAGAATAACATTAACACAAGGCCCTTCTCTTGGGCTCTGGGCAGCGCTGGATCCTGCTGGCATGAGCTGTGCCTGAAAAGCCGGTGCAAGTCCAGTCCAGGAAGGGTCAGTGCTCTCAGGGCTGCTGGGGCACCAGGAATGGGAATCATGGTTGTATTTCCACCAGCAGCATGCAGCTGGGTATACACATTGCTGGGCTGGGCTGGACCCTGTCCACCATCCCCATCCCTGCTCTGCTCTTCTGGCTGGGCGCTGCAGGATGGCACCTTGTTGGGGAGGGCACTGCCCCATCCCTTACTGCCACCCTCGGCCCCTGGCTCACCTGCCCTCGCCTGTCAAGATGCTCTTTGGTGGCTCACTCTACCGCATCCTTTTTTAAAATGCAAGGACATTTCCTTGTGAGACTGCAGGGCAGGTATGGATGAGAATCCCTGCTGTGCCACACCGTGCTCAGACACGACTGCAGGATGTGCCTGGGCACCTGTCAGCGGTGCCTGGCACGTGCCCTGCCACAAGGAGAGATGCAAACAGCGGCCTGCGGAAAGGCTCGTGTGCCTGCGGACTAAACCACTTTTCCAGCTACAGAAAAAGTTGTAAAGACCAGGAAGTTGACCCAATAAAAAAGATTGCTTCTACCTATAAAACGTGTCTTGTCTAGGCCCCTAAGCTGTCAAGGCTATGACAACATTATCAATAAATGCACCTGTATTTTACTGTGTAGCCATTTTAGAAAATCTATATTTCTTTGTGTGAGATCCTCTCTACAGGGCAAGAAAGGTAATTCAAAACAGACCCAGGAAAAATGGGATACAGTCTCTGCAGAGAAGCCAAGGTGACGCTTTATATAATCTTTAAAACCTCAAAAAAATGAGACACTTCTTTTGCCTCATGAGGACTGAAGACCTGAGGACCTGATCTCTAATATGGATGGAACACGAGAAGTGTGAACACGACTTAAATTGATCATGGCACTGCAAGTTAGGCTGTGCGTGAACAGTTTGCCATCCTGCTTTATATTAAGGCTTTGTGCACAGGTAGTTTATAGAGCCTTATCTGATGATTAGTGTCTCTTATAAACATGTATGGATATGTTAAATGTTACATGTAATATAGATAGTATTATAGATAGATGAAAACTGTTATGGTAGGTAGCCTATTGATCTGTTAGTCTTTGTAAAAAACCAAACCCAACCTGTAACAGCTCATTAAAAGTGAACATAACATGAAGGGTGACCCAGCTTGCCCTAGGATGGGGACGCTCTCATCACATATGTTTCAGATAAATTCTCTGTATCTGTCAGCATGTTTCATCACTTGCTCAACAGTTGTCCTATTAGTGCTCACATAAACCTTTGCTGCTTACCTACTTGGTTTTGATGGGTAGGATAAGTTTCACTTGGCTTTATTTACTGTAATATCCTGAAAATACCCCCCACTATCTACGTACAACCTACCATGATCCAGTGACTGGATCCAGTCTGGCCCCGGCACCCTGTGTTGCCTCTCCCCAGCAGTAAGAGCGTGCCATGTGATGTGGGAACTGTGGGTTCAAAGCCTCCAGGCAGCCTAGAGTTCATGTCTCCTGATTCCTGGGCATGTTTCCTAACCCATGCTGTGAAGGATGCCTGTCTCCATGCCCTCACGGGGACTGTAGGGAATGAAGGGGCTCAGCCTTACCAACTCACCTGTACCCAGGAGACAGGTGACATTTCAGAGACACCCCACTGCCCAGCAGTGCTGCTTGCCTGACTCCCTGCTCAACACGTTGACTCCCATTTGGAGATGCTCAGCTTTAATATCCCTCTCCCATGTCCAGGGAAGAGACAGGAATATGCATCCATATTGTGGGGTGCCTATATTTGCTCTGGACATCACTTGGATGCTTAAAGCTTTGGTGCTGCCACAGGCATTCACCCTGAAGGATTTACTCATTAATTACAGAGATCAATGTCCAGTCCCAGCTCTCTCCCCATCAACCTGTCTCCTCATTGGCCAGGGAACTCAACTCTTCCTCTGGGTTCCTTTTAAACACTGGTGGTCTCTTCCTTGGAGTCCACCTAAAGCACTGGTTGCCATGTGAGCACAGTAAAGTCCAAACTGTGAAACTAGCCCTGTTTCAGGCAGGAAGTGGGGCCATAAAATCTCCAGGGATCCCTTCCAACCTTCGTTTTTTCCATTGGTCAATGAAGAAATGCTTATGGGCTGGTTTAGTTGCAGAAACGATGCTGGGGCCAGACTGTGACCTGACTATAACGTCAAAGCAAAGCCCAGGGAAAAGTTCACCTGTGCTTTTGAGATCAGAGTCCAACCTCTTTTTTGAAGTCCCATGCAATATCTTATTGTTACAAAACCCCTGAGAGCACTGTCAGACAAATCGTGCTATCCAGATCAGTTATTATCACTGATAATGAAGTTACAAAGGCACGACTGATAAGGAAATGCCAAACTTCCACTCAAGTACTGATTGCCGTGGACTTATTCCGATATGCCAGTGTAAATGGAATGGCTGAGCTGGGGTTTCTGGCTGTCTGACAGACAATAAAAAGCCCACCATATAATTTTCTTTATTTTTTAGCTATTTGTAGTCAAAACCTGCAGAAAGCAAAAGAAATATAGCTATCACAACCACTAGGGAATCTGCAGCACACTCAAAAGCTTGAAAAAGTGACATGTTTTGCAGAGTGCCCTGTGCCTCCCAGATGGAGATTGTTTGAAAGCGGGGAGAGAGTCAGCACCAAAAGTTAACTTGCGCCAGCTCCTCCCTGGGAAACATCTGCCTGGGACCCACACGTGTCTACAGCAAGGTAGCGCTTGCTCACACACCCTTGTTTGTCAGAGTTACAGCAGGACAGTGTAGGGAGATGCCATCTCTCCAGCCATTTTGAGATTTATAGATTAACAACCACACCTTGAAATACCACGCTCTGGCGAGCTGGGCAGCCAGTCAAGAGCCTGGAGCGTGCTTTATGTGTGGTCAGTGTGCCGCTCCGATTTACGAGCGGGTGCTGCGTTTCATACTGATCACAGGTGCCTGTCTGGTTTTGACAGCGTCATCTCATTGCTGTTTAAGTGAACGATGACTGTGAAGTTATACTCCTGGTAAGCAGGAAAACTGATGGCATATGAAGCGGTCAAGAGCCAGGAGTTATTCTCCAGTGCAAAATCCTCTCTGGCAGGCTCATGAGACGCTACTGGAGGTGCACTTCGAACATGTACCGAGCGAGGAGCCAGCACTGTGGTCTCCATGGGCAGCAGCGGGCAAAGCAAACAGGCAGCCTGGCAGCGTTCCTTGAATGAGCACAGGGAGGCAGGTTGTAGAGTTGTTTTTGAACCAAGAGATAGTGAGAGATCTAAAACAGGAAAGCCAAGTTTTGCAAAACAGTACAGTGTGTCCTGAAAAGCAGTAAACATCATTAAAATGATTTAATGATTTTTATATATGTACACGCTACCTTCCTTCTGGCCAGACCGTAACTGCATGGCTTGCATCCTCCTACAAGCAACTGGGCACTATTTTTTCTTTTGCATCCATCCTTCTCATGCTTCATTCTCTTCAGTTTCTAGCCAGTGTGCACCTTCTTCCCTCTCCCTCCAAAGAAGTTTCCATGAGAGCTTTCTGGCTCTGCAGCAACAAGCATAGAAATGAGAGATGGTCTCAGAGTAGAGAAATGAGCTCTCATAGGCTGCTCCAGCTGGTGACTCTAGCGGAGCTATAAACAGTTACCCTGCTAAAGATGTTCCTAACGACTTGCTCAGCATGATAATACAAGGCTGGGAGCCAAGGGTGAGGTAATACAGTAATTGCTTTACCAACACAATAGCTGAGCCAAAAGCAGAATGCAAAGCAAAACACTTAAAAGTGTTTATTGAACTTCAGAGTGCTCTGATCAGGTTGTGGAGATGTGCCTGCCCGTTGCCTCACCGTACCTCCATCATGATGATCCCCTTTTCATCGAGGAGACAGGTTTACTAGAGGCCCAGGACAGCTACCTTGTCATCAGGAAGGGGAAGGAGAAGCTGGTTCAGCTCCCACCCCCATGTAAGTCTCTGGGTATTAAGTGCTGAAAGCCTCAAAAGTGCAGGAAAATGGTAACTGGATTGTGGTTTAGGGCTGATAGTACTGTGCTTTTACAGGGTATGTTTTGGTTTTCCTCCTCATATTTCTACATGTATGCTGGAAAGAGTCACCACTTTGTAGTGGGTTTGGCTGGGCTCTGCAAGGAGCAGGACTTCACATGATGTGAAGACTGTTAACCTCTGCTGTTGTAAAATGAAGTAAATATAACTGTGCCAACTGATGGCAACTGCAGATCTTACCCAAAGCTTACAGCTAACCTTTGTGTTTGGAAAAAAAAGGGCAAAATGGGGTCTGAGTCCCATTGTAAATTTTTAATCCTTCTCTAGAAGGTGATTCTCCTCCTCTACTCTGCTCTTGTGAGACCCCACACGGAGTTCTGCATCCAGCTCTGGGGCCCCCAACGTAAGAAGGATATTGAGCTGTTGGAGCAAGTCCAGAAGAGGCCACGAAGATGCTCAGAGGGCTGGAGCACCTCTGCTGTGGGGACAGGCTGAGAGAGTTGGGCTTGTTCAGCCTGGAGAAGAGAAGGCTCCAGGGAGACCTTATTGCAGCTTACCAGTTCCTGAAGGTACTGGAAGAAAGCTGGGTCGGGGGGGACTTTTTACAAGGGCCTGTAGTCACAGGACAAGGGGTAATGGGTTTAAATTGAAAGTGGGAAGGTTTAGATTAGATATCAGGAAGAAGTTCTTCCCGGAGAGGGTGGTGAGGCACTGGAACAGGTTGCCCAGAGAAGCTGTGGATGCCCCATCCCTGGAAGTGTTCAAGGCCAGGCTGGATGAGGCTTTGAGCAACCTGGTCTAGTGGAAGGTGTCCCTGCCCGTGGCAGGGGGGTTGAAACTGGATGGTCTTTAGGTCCCTTCCAACCCAAACCATTCTATGGTTCTATGATTCTATGTAATGACCAACCTAGTGTGTAGTCACTATTCTTAAATGTTCTAGGATGAAAGGCCAGATCAAAAGAGAAAAAGAAATTAACTCACACATCTGCACAGGGCTTTTGTTCAAATGTGGGATAAACCACAGCTGAGCATCAAGAAATTTGTCACCTCTTTCAGACCATCAAATTAGACATTCCCTTGCCTGAGAGTCCTCTGCAAACCTGAACCTCTAGACATGCTCCAGGAACACAACCCCTTCCTGTCCGTACTTGCAGCTCCTCTCCTGGGCCATTCCTTCCAGAAGGGTCAGGGTGGAGCGGCTGCACCTCATCTCTGTCCTTGGCCTGGCTTTAAATGTCAGGAGCAGCAGGGGCTTCCCCACCTTCCCAGGAGCCACGAGCACTGCCTGAGGCATTCCTCTGGCAGGCCATTCCTCCTCGCATCCCCAGCTTTGCCTGTGGTGATGCTGTTTCTCAGTCAGGAGCGACACCCTCTTCTACGAACTGTTCTGAGCAACATTTTCTCCAAGGCCTTTAGCAGACATAAAAAACAGCAGCCTCGGATGGCGCCAGGTGGCTGGAGGATGGACATTCACAGTGTTTCTGTACATGTTCTGGGTGTATTTTTCTTTGCCTCTTTCAGAAGAGGATGGTTATATCCTCCTGCTGCTCCCATGCCCGGCAGCTCATCCTTCAAGGCTCTGCAGAACTGGATGGGCTTTGCTTAGGGCATCAACACTCAAAATCCTCAGTCATCAGTGTGACATTTCCAGGTGTAATGTTACAATGCTGCTCTTCAAGTTTTATCACTCAAATCCTCAGCAGTGTGGGTGGGGAAAAAAAAAATAAACAACTGAACATATTTCTCTGTTTTCTTTCAAGATGTTTTCACAAATGGGGTGTGGGAGTTATTTTGCTCAGAACGAGTGGGTGCCAGAAAATGGCGCTAACAGCTGAATTTTGGAAGACATCTGAGAAAGACCAAAGGGGTCGTCGGGCAAGCCAGCAAGAAAGAGACAGTGGTCGTGAAGCTGTAAGCTGGCAAGAGCCTGGCCAGGTTTTGGCTGAAAGCAACGGAGAATTCTGGCTGTGTGATGGTGGAAAGCAGGATCTGGACGTGACATGACTGGAGCACAGGAAAGGGAATTCTCAACAAAGTCAAGATTCAGGCCTGAATGAGGGTTTTAGAACAATAGAGGGAAAGGGAGGACAGGAGGGGTCTGGACAAGGAAGGTGCTGCTTGCCTTTTCTCAGTGGGTGACCGTAGTGTCAAATTTTCCTTCTGCTTTACATCTATCCTACATGTTGCTCATGGGTTGAGTATGCGAGGGTATCCACGGCAGGCTGGTTCCCAGTTCCCACCAAGCTTTGAAACAACGTGGATGCTCAACTGTCACAAGGTGACCTTGAAAAATCTCCTCTGATGTGTGGAGAATAAACAACCCTCTTAGACTACAGCTTGAATGAATGTGTAGTGTTCGCTGGCACCAGGCTGGGACACAAGATGAAAGCTGACTCAAAGATTACCTCCTACTGCATGACTTCACTGCGTTTAGGAGCAACCAGGTGCTTCTTCAGAGACTCCCACCCGCCCTGGCAGAGGGCACCCACTGCAGGGTGGAGGGTGGTAGGAAGGCAGAATGGGGAAGATTACTGGGCAAGTTAACTAATTGCTGGAGTTGATTGATATGACACACTGCGGGTAGAAACATCTCCGAAACTTGCTCTTCTCAGATGAATCAGGGGAATATTCAAAACAAAACAACAAAGCAGAGACAAGGCTGAGAGTTTTTTTTAAACATTGTATAAAATGCAGCAAACTCCAGGGGTTCTAGGGGCCTCATCTAGGCCTCGAGCAGAAGTGCATACAGATACCCCATAGTTTACAAGCTCAAGGTGATGAAGAGTAGAATTTGCAAATGCACTTGAAAGTGACAGAGCAGTTTCCTCTGGTCAGTGGGACACATGTCCTTGGGTCACACGAGTTTTAAGAATCCCACCCCAAGGGATTTCTGCAGAGACTAAGTTACAGCAGGGATGTGTTTAGCCCTCCCCTGTTCTCTCCATTCTCATTCAGAGCCTTATCCACTATAGTCTAGACAAGTGTTTCCCATGCATTGTCAATCACAGCCTTCTTGAAGGTCACCAAAAAGTCTGTAGAGGTTTGCAGAACATTAGAAAAAGCATAAGAATAAATCAAGCTTACAGAATTCTCCCAAGTCCTCAGACCATCCAGGGGCTCACACCAAGGCAGCTGTGCCAAAGCAGCACCTTGTGATTTTGGATTGTTGAAGAAGCCCTGGTAGAAGACTGATCCATGGGAATGTTTTATGGGGAGGATTGCACTGGAAAAATGTCACAGGAGGGATGTAACTCTACAATTAGAGCTGTGTCAGATCACTGCTGGCATCTTGTGATGTTTGATGTGGGAGAAGGGTTTCTTCACCATGGTTTCCACCCTTCCCTTCACCTGACAAACACCCCTTCCCCAAGCACTGCTGAGCTCATGAAATGGGGCTGCAGTGAAAGCAGGGCGTGCTCGCATGATTTGCCGCCTGCCCTCGTTTGGGTGACAGGCACTTGGTTAGGCATCAGATGCCCAGGCTGGAAGGTCAGTTAGTCAGAAAAGCAACTGGGACCCTGCTGGGATGGACCAAGGCAAACGGCCCACATCCTCCATCAACATCAAGGCTGCGGAGGCAGGGATGAGACAATTCCTACAGAGCAGCATGCACCCTAAGATACGTGCTAATGCTCGGCCCCCTCCAAGCAGAGGCAATTCCAGCATTTTATCCTTCTTCTCACCATTCCCAGTAAGTGGCTGCCTCATTTTTAGAGGCTGATAGCCCACTCCAGTAGCACAGGCTGTCCCCTGCCAGCTGGCCTGAGTGACCAGACGCTTTCCTGGCCTGCTTAATGTAGCAGTATATGGAGATATACTTTGGCTCCAAAGAGGAGAGACTTGCTCCTTTGTAAGTCAGTTAAGGTACTTCTGGAATAAGAGGATCTGCTTATGGGGGTAATCAGGACCAGCTCTGCACAGGGTAAAGCTTCCTACACCAAGAGGGGAAATTAGTTCTTCAACACAGAAGTGGCCCCCAGTGAACTGCAACGTGTATGACCAGAACCAAAACTGACTGTTTTCACTTGCTGATGCTTACAGTTCGAAAGGAAGTGCAGCCTCACACAGATGGACCTTTGTCCTAAAGTTGTCTTGTAAGATTTCATCAGAGCAGCAGGCACTGACCCCTTTCAAGAAGCATGAGTTCGTGAGAGGCGGTTCTGAGGGTGCCCAGCTATTCAGGCATCACCATAGAGGGAAGCTCATAACATCCTTTCCTCAAAATGCCAGTACTTCCTTCTGTGGTGGTGCCTCATTCCTCTGGGGAGGGTTACACAAAAGACATGGTCAGGTTTTCAGTTCAGGACTATCCAAAAAGGAAGCCTAGAGCCAAAATACATCACCTGCTGCAAATTTTGGATTTGTGATTAGCACAACTTGCCCAGCCTCCAGCATCCTGCACAGGTGATTTTGGAGTGGGCTGGTTTTTGAGACACGTGCAAAGAAACTAAAGGGGATGAATTAAAGCTATTGTAGTGTGAATACACAAGATCCCGAGGCTGAGCACTTGTGAGCCCTCAAAGCTTCAAGCAGAACTCCACACACTGTTCTGCTCCTTTCTGCCTGCTGACTGTGTTCATTTGGGGCTGGTTCTCTAAGGGAAAGCCAGGAAGGATCAGCCCAGTGTTGCCTGAGATTTCTGCAACTCCCCGTCACACACTTCACAGCCGCCTCAGGCTGTAGTCTCACCTGTCTCAAATCAGCACGGATCTCAGAGAGTCACCATTAACCTGCCCCTGGCCTCTCCCTTCCCCGTCCCACACCCTCCTCTCTGTCAGGCTGTCTGCCACGAGTGGGATTGGGGTGAGGGAGCAGTAACTAAATAAAGGTATGAAAACACTGCTGTGTAGCATTTAACTTCTTCCCTCTTTAACTGGAAGCCTAAACGAAGCTGGATTTTGCTTAGGGAAGTAGTTAAAACATCCATAGCTTTTCACAAGCATGATGCTCAGCTGGAAGGGCTCAGCTCTTCAAACAAGGAGGATTTGGTGTTGGTATTTGCTGAATCAATAGGACATCTTCTTTGCAATAGATTAAGCAAGATAGTGTCTGTGCTATGCTGATCTTGCAACGTTAGAAAACAGAAATGGAAAAGTGATCAAAGCATGTCGTCTGGTAGAGTTGACTGAGCTCTGGGCTCCAGGAAGGTTGGTGTCCAACCTCTCTGGATACGAGGACTGGCAGTGTGAGGTCTCGCTTTGGTCGCATGTCCCTGCATCACGTGGGTAGCTGTCATCTAACGCAATCTGAGGAGTTTACTTTAAAGGTGCATGTTGTGTGTCTTGAGCTGCCTCCTTGACATGAAGGCTGCAGAAGCGCAGGCTGTGAGGGACCTGCTGGTTCAGCACGCCTGCATCAGCCAAAATGTCAAATGCTGCCTACCATACCCTGATGACCATCTGGTTTTAGGCAACTATGGTATCCTGCTCCTGCAATTGTAGAACAGACTAAACTCACTGCTGGCTTATATCCAGTTGTTGCTGGGCTAATGTACTGTAGGGGTGGGACACTGGAACAGGTTGCCCAGAGAAGCTGTGGATGCCCCATCCCTGGAAGTGTTCAAGGCCAGGCTGGATGAGGCTTTGAGCAACCTGGTCTAGTGGAAGGTGTCCCTGCCCATGGCAGGGGGGTTGGAACTGGATGATCTTTAAGGTCCCTTCCAACCCAAACCATTCTATGATTCTATGAATATTATCTACAACTTCAAAAGCTTTTCTCCTTCACAGGTTTTTGTCCTATTGATCTCATAGCAATTTATCTATCTATCAGGCTTCATTTACTGGGTCAAACATCTCCAGCTCTTTTCACATCTCAGGAGCACCTCAGAACAAGCAACTCCGGGCAAGGACTAAGATGCATGTCTCTGAAGTCAGGCTGAGACTGTCACTGTGGGCTTGGGCAGGGGACCTCTCCTCACGGGTCCCTGCTCTGTGCACTTTGGGGGAAGCAAAGCTTTATAGGATCATAGAATTGTTTATGTTGGAAAAGACCTTTAAGATCATCAAGTTCAACTGTTAACCTAGCACTGCCAAGTCCACCGCTAAACCATGTCCCTAAGCACCAAATCTACATGACTTTTAAATACCTCTAGGAATGGTGACTCCACCACTTCCCTCAGCAGCCCGTTCCAATGCTTGACAACCCTTTCAGTGAAGAAATTTTTCCTGATATCCAATCTAAACGTCCCCTGGCACAACTTGAGGTCATTTACTCTTGTCCTATCACTTGTAAATTAGCAGAAGAGACCAACCCCCACCTCTCTGCATCCTCCTTTCAGGGAGCTGTAGAGAGTGATCAGGTCTCCTCTCAGCCTCCTCCAGGCTAAACTATCCCAGTTCCCTCAGCTGCTCCTCACAGGACTTATGCTCCCGACCTTTCCCCAGCCTCGTTCCCATCTCTGGACACACTCCAGCACCTCAGTGTCTTTCTTGTAGTGAAGGGCCCAGTACTGAACACAGGACTCAAGGTGCAGCCTCACCAGTGCCCAGTACAGGAGGACAATCACTGCCCTGGTCCTGCTGGCCACACTGTCCCTGCTGCCACTGGCCTTCTTGGCCACCTGGGCACACTGCTGGCTCATATTCAGCTGCTGTTGACCAACACCCTGAGGTGCTTTTCCACTGAGCAGCTTTCCAGCCACTCGTCCTCAAGTCTGTAGGACTGCAGGGGGCTGTTGTGGCCCAAGTGACCCAAATGTAGGACTCAGCGGGTGTTGGTCTTTTCTCCCAAGTAACAAGAGAGAGGATGAGAGGAAACAGTCTCAAGTTGCACCAGGGGAGGTTTAGACTGGATATTAGGAAAAAATTCTTCACAAAAAAAGGTTGTCAAGCATTGGTACCGGTTACCCAGGGAAGTGGTGGAGTCACCATCCCTGGAGGTATTTAAAAGACATGTAGATGTGGTGCTGAGGGACATGGTGTAGCAGTGGACGTCGCAGTGATGGCTTGGTTGGACTTGATGATCTTAAAGGTCTTTTCCAACATAAACAATTCTTTGATTCTATGAATCTGGTCCCAAAGTGCATTTGCTGGCCAAGCAGGCACAGAAGAAGGTGTACGGTGTGAATACATCAGGTTTGATGAGAGATGTGTAGTGAGGGGATCTGTAAGGAGAGAAAACACAAAATGAGCCTGAATGAAGGTAGAAGATCGCCCACACATGGGCAAGTGGGGCTGCCTGGGACACCCCCACGGGGCTGGCAGATGTAGCACAGGAGCTAAGGACCTTTTGGAGTAGCAGCTAGAGGTGAGGTGGGGATGCCCTAGGGCAGCTCAGGTGGGTTTAGAAGCCTATGTTTAGGCAAAGAGGTCCCTGACCTCCAGGAACTAGAATAGGAGCCTCGATATCTGGACTGCAAATAAACAGCCATATGGTAGAGGCTTGAGGTGCCTGAAGGTAAAGCTGAATCCCACCCTAAACATCATAAACATGTTTAGTACCTTATCCATAATCTGGCTCCAATGTTTGTACAGGCACCCACTGCTTCTGCCAAGCAAGGCTGGAGTATCCTCTGGTGTAAAAGAAGTTGTGTAATTGGTGTAAATGAAATTCCAAGGGTTTGAATTTGGCATACGTCTGGTATATTGATGTAACTACACATATCTGGCATGCAGTTGCCTCTTAAGGAAGTGAAACCGATACATGCTCGTCTACCACAGCCTCTGTTTACCCAGCGCTGAATCCGACAGCGCAGCCAGATACTCACTCTTCTGCAATATTTCCTTTCCACGTGGATGGCAGAGGAAGGCTGTGTTTAAGCTGCTCTGCAATGTGAGCTGTGACACGTGCTGGAGTTCTGGTCTGCGGGGTCTGAGCCTGACGACAGCACGTTTCTCTATTCTGAAAACTCAGGTTCCCATTGGCAAAAATAAGTGGATACAGAAGGGGGATTCTCACCTTAATATGATTTCAGAACAAAACCAGGGCAAGGACCTGGAGGCAGGACTTTGAAAGCATTCTTATCTTCAAATTTAGTTTCAATTACTGTGGAAAAGCACGCCTGAGCAAACTTTTTGAGACTGGCACCTGCGCTGTGCCTGCACCCATGGGACCAACTGTATTCCCATCCAATAGCTTTGGGCACTGCCTGGCTGCAAAACAGGTGAATAGTTACCCTCTCTCCTCACATGCAGCAGGAGGTATGCAGTCTAATGGCCCCAGGAAATCTGATTTTTCCCTTCTAGCACAACTCCTGGCCCACTGCATGACCTTTAGTGAGCTATATAGGTGTTTCAGCACTCATTCTCACTTCAAAAAATAGGATGACAATAGCTAACTTGTAGGTGGGGAGAGGGTTGTAAAGCTGAAGCGTCTACTGGAACAGGGACTCCTGCTCAATACATTCATAAGTGGGATTTTAGGACACATTTCTATGAGTGAGAAACTCAAATCAGCATATCCAGTTCTGTAGTCCCCAATCCTGACTCGGAAAACTGTGAAACTTGCAAAATGAGTATAGCCAAATGGAAGAGCTGTTTGATGAAACAGCCCCTGTCGTAAGCACCAAATGTATCAGACGTGCAAATAGACCCGAAGTCCAGATCTCGGCAGCCAGTTGCCCAGATGCCTCTGAGGATCTGGGCCTAAGGGCTCATTCCAACTAGCTGAAGTCAATGGGACTATCCCTATATTTAAGTTTTTGCTGGATGACAGCCAAAGGCTCAGCATCTTGCAGAACTGGCTCTCATGATGCTACATTCCTTAATAGCTGGGAAAGAGCAAAGCAATGTATAGCAGAAAGTGTCCATCCATATTAGTGGGTATTAGTAACCACTTTTAAAGGCCTAATCTATGTAAAAATGTTTTTGCTCCGCCATCAGCAACTTCCCAGCAAAGGCAGGAATTTCCCACGCTTGACGTGCCCTGAGCAAACAGAGGAGCAGAAACAAAGAGCTGGATAATTAGCTGGGAGGGCAGGCGTTCCCCCGCTGCAGAGGGTAACTGCCTTGCGCAGCTGTGATGGGGCTCCATGGAGCGGCCTGGAAAATAGACCTAACTTTAAAAGTGCAGAGGGTGAGGGTTTTAGTTGTGCCTTTTTAATTTTAAACAGTGCTGCTTGTGGCTTTACAGCTTCATGCAAAGGAGGGCAGACAAACTGCAGTATGAAAGGAGCCTTATTAAAACTCACCATACATTATGTATGAACTTGAACTCTTCCTGACCTCTGTAGTCCTGGATCCGCCCCAATCCATAAACAGCTTGGGCCAAATTTTGTGCTGCTGCAGTAAGTAATTTGAATAAAATCACAAGCTGTTATTTTCAAGACAGTTTCCCCAGTTAAGAAAACTCAGGGTACCATTTATTACAAAGATGCCTATCTCAGAAATGTACCTGAATAATGTGGCTAGCTGTAAACTGTTGTGTGTAGGTACGACTCCACTATAAACCAGAGCACAGCCCCCTCCCAGGCAAGCCTGTAGCATTTCCTTATTGCCACTCACCAGAAAAAGTGTATTGAGAATGGCTGTATAATAACTGTATAATTACACTTAGAGCTGGTTGATATATTCAGCACGAATACAAGACCTGGTACATCAAGCTGTTTCTTGGACCGCAGATTCTTTAACCTGATCTTGATTATTGCAACAGGCTCACATTTACCACTGGGTATTCTTTTTTTTTTTTTTTGCTAAGCTATGCATGAACAGCCAGAGCCGCAGTGGTGTTTGCAGGCTCTTCAGCTCAGCTGTTTGCTTCTCTCGGTGTATGGCAGGTCACCCAGCTCACAAGTTGTTGGTTCTCTTCCCCGATTCTCACGTGTTTCGTAAGTCTGAAATGTTATATTAAATATTCTGGTGTCTGTGCAAAGTATCTTGATTAATATGCAAATAGAAATTTGACGGAAGGCAAATAGCTGACTCCTCCACAGAGCCCTCCAAAGCCACCGGTCCCCAATTCTTCCCACACCTGGCATCTGTGGTCCCAATTCTATGGCCAAGGAATGAGCAAAGGGAGTGTTTCCTGCCCTCTTTGCTCAGGAGGGATCAAACCTGAACCCGTCTCACAGACCCATACACTTGGCACACGATCAGCTCACTGGGGAGGAACCAGCCCCCAACACGGAGGGAGAAGCATCTCCACCCAAAGAGGTGTCAGCGGGGCTGGGCTGGACGTCCCTTCTGCAGGCAACGAGCAGCCGTGAGCACGCTGAAGGCAACACTGGCCTTTTCTCACCCAGCACTGTGTTGTGGACTCTTTGATGAGTGTCTTCAGCTATTAATACTCCTCTGAAGGGCAGAGGTTTGCTGGATAGAGGCCTCGGAAGGTTAAAGAGGAGGCTGGGTGGACTGGGATAGATTTCACAGGTAGGTTATGCAAAACCTTCCCAGTGAGTCACGAGCCAGTCGGCAAAGTCGTGGCATCAGCGCAGGAAGAGTTTCTGCCCCAGACCTTTGTCCCCCAAAACAGCGGCAGTGACTACAGAAGTGAAAGAGAGAACTACTGACTCATGTTATCTGGAGACAAGAGGAAGCTCTAAGATGCTTCTGAAAATTCAATTAAATCAGAGGCACCTTTCACATAAAAATATTTTTCATGTAAATGAAGGATATTTGGTTATAAGCTTCCAAGATACTGATTGATTCTTTAATTTTTTTTAAGCGAATTAAAAACATTTCAGTGGTGAAGCGTAAAAGGTGATTTGTGAGTTTGTGTGTTAAGAAGTGCAGCCTGCAAAAACAGAATATGTAGTGTCTCTGGAAATAACCACAACTGTGATAATTGCTGGCAGTGGCTGTAGTTCCCAGTAGCTGTCTGTACTCAGCTTTACATGAAATTGATTTGACTTTGCATTTACTTTTCAATCAGGGCTCAGGTGATTTGAATCCAGGCTCAAATTAAGTACGGTTTCCCTTGTTAAGATGAAGCAATGTATTGAATGCCTAGGGGAAAAGAGCAGAAGGGAGTTGGAAAGCCCTTGTTTCAAACTTTTAATTATTTTACCTCATTCATAGTCTGAGAGGCACAGTGATCTGTTTTTATTTGATCACATCAAACTTTCAGCACACCACTTTATTTTGCTCTAGCTAGCACACTGCTTAAGCAGTGTGGAGCAGTCTTCCCATGATGCTCACAGATGTGAGCTCTGATCCACACCCTTTGGAGCTAGAAGCTGAAACGAAAGAAAATACCCCCAAAAAATTGCCTGCAGACCCAGATCCTGAAGCACCGTGGCAGCTCTCAGCTTCTACACCAACATCACTCCAGGCTTGCTTAACTGTGCTTGCACAGGAAGCACTTTTCCCTGGACTTGCCAGCTACCCAGCTTCTGCTGAGAAAAAAAAACACCTAAGTTTTGCTTACACACTCCCAATGAATAATTCAACTCTGAAATGCCTTCAAACAGGTCAGGTTTCTCTTCTGGGGGGGTTTCCTCCCAAGCCCAATTGCCCTGCTCAGCAACCTGCAGTGCTCGTTGGCCTTGCAGCTTCACAGAGAACTCCAAAGGTGCAAGGTAAGGCCTGTCCTCACCCTGCCTATGGCTTCCCAGGGGAGCTCGGTGGCAGGACATGGCTTGTTCTTGTGTCTCCATCGGGCTGAAGTTCCTCTGAGAAGCACCCTCCTTTGGCACCACCCCAAAGAGTGTGCATCTTTCATCCACCACCACTCCCTTACTCAGGAGGCAGGCAAGCAGCTCCTCCAGTCTCTGCTCCCGTTGAGGAGAGCAGTGCTGGAGGGGAGTGAGCATCTGGGTCTTATGGTAGGACCCAGGCAACCCCCTGCCTAGACAACAAAGCAAAAATCTGGCAGCAAAGACGGAACAGGCCACATTCGGGTATTGCTTCTGTTGGAGGGACCTTTGAATGTGGCTCTTTCCTTGCTGCTGGCACAATTTCTTATTGACTTCACAGCAGCATCCGTCTTTGGCACAGGGAAGAGGGGCCTTCCACTCTGGCTAAGCTGGACCTCAGTGCCAGCCCCCCTGAGCTCTGCCCATCCTTTTGTGAAGCCAGAGCTAGGCAGCAGATAATACACCCAGGCCCTCCAAGAGCAGGGAGAGTACTCATCATCAGAACTGTTTTTGGAGGGATCTTTGTCCACCATCACCTCTCTGAAGCCAGAGAACAGAGCCAAACACCCAGAGGGAGAGGATAAAAGGATTTTTCTTCCTAAGGGGAGGAGGGACTATTATCAGAGTCACAGAAGATCAAAAAGAGCTGCACAAGGGAGAGGGGCAGGCTCTTTCAGACTGGAGGAATGAATTGCAAACCAGCAGAGTACCTTAATAACAAATTTCTAAGCCCCACACATCTGTTAATTACATCCCACTGAACTAATATTGCATCAGCATGTCTTTGTTAATGCATTAGAAATCAGAGCCGCACCTTCAAATTTTGGGTATCTGTGACAAATTGGGTGAGGGAAAACCAAGCAGCTGTGCAAGGGGGACTTGGTAGGTGTCTAAGATGTGGTGGCAAAACTGGGCAAGGGAATGAGCCACCAGTGCCACTTCCCTTGCTCAGGAAAGTGCTGGTGAGAAGCTGCATGCGAAATCTGCTCAGGTCTGCTGCCCCAAACAGCCTGTATCTGCAGGGTTTCAGTGTGCATACACAGCTAGTCCACAAGGATGTCAGCCTCACAATCAGTATGGTTTTCATCAACAGGAACAAAGACATGTGAACAGCTACTGGCAAGCAGCCAAAACTTTCCCCCATCAAATTTTTCACAGTTATTTTGAATATGACCTCAAGAAGACCTGTTTGTTTTGCCATAAAAGGCAAAGGGTCTAATCCTAGGCGGTTTTGTGCTGATGCTTCTAGTTTTGCAGGCATAAAAGCTTCTGCCTGAAGGCATTAGTAGAGAAAAGGGAGTCAAGATTGGTTATGTCCTGGTTATTCACAGGATAAAAGAAGGAAAGATTACACATAGACCCAAGAAGGAGGTGTGGTACTTAACACATCAGCACTTGCTAATAATGCTACCCAGGCTTAGATATTAGAAATGTGTGTGTTTGTGAGCATGTCTGGTGACAAGGGAAACGCAGTGTAATTTATTAGTGGTGACTGCGGCACAAGCGACTGCTCTTTGCCACTGGAGAAAGTAAGGAATGACGCCAGTCACAGTTCTTGCCAGTTGACACACGGGACGTGCTTGGGAACTCCCTCCCAGTGGAGAGGTACACATTGTTCTGAAACAATGACACTTAATAGCTAACACGCAGTTCAGGACCAGTTAAATTCAGTAGACTAGGTCAGCAGGTCCTGTCCTGCAGTCAAGAGGACTGGTCCTCAAAGGACGTCCTCTTAGCTCACAAGCGAGGGTCGCTGACATGCTCTTTTGACAGCTGCATCCCTGACTTGCTGAGTGTCCTGGAGAAATCTTCTTCACCCAAGTGTTTGTTATTTTCCCTTTCCCACTTTTTCCTGTTTAAAATGTATTTTTTTTTTTGAGTTCACATCCAGCACAGGGTGCATCTGTGAACTTCTATGAGAGAAATAAGTGAAGCCTATAGTTCAGTGCCAAATGAGAAGTCACTCCCCTAAAGAGACGTTGACACTGATACGGAAGATCCGTCTTTGTAAAGACATCATAGGCTACATCAGCGAAAGGTTTGCTTTCCCACAGTGCTGGAGGAAACATCAACTAAATCTGCAGATTACCTACACAACGGGGTAAGCTATGGCCCACTTTGTATTCACACAGTTGTCTTACACTGGGCTCATTTGAAAAAGGGTTCTCACGGTTTTGAGTTACACTGGAAATTGAGCACCAAAAAAGCAGAAGAAACCACGTAGAGAGTTGTAAACAAGTCTTCAAAGGGAGAAAGTGCAAGTGGGAAACACTAGTATGCATGGCTGGTGTTGGAAAGCAAGTATACGACAGTCCAACATACTGGATTCAGTGCCCAGGAAAACTTCTTCCTTGTGAAGGTATTCCTCCATCCAGTGCCAAGACCAAGGAAAGATGGAGTTACTGGTTGCAAAAGTTCCAGCTGTATAAGGTAGACCTTGATGGGGGTTTGTTTAACTCCCATTTGGAAAGATGATCCACTTGTTTGCTTTCATGGATTGCTATTTGGTCACGCCAGTCCTGGCTGTCCATCATGGATACTTGCTCTTTGTCCTTTGAATGATCCATGCTGCTATTAAATTTCTTTAAGAATACTTAGTTTCCACCTGGACTGAATGACTACACACACAAACTGTAATAAGAGCTATTTAAATAGGTGAAAAGATAACACACTGACAAAACTGGGAACACTGTTGCTAAGCTGAAAAGCTAGCGTATGTTCTTTTAGCAGCTTTCTAGGTATGTGTTTGTTTAGATAATAACTTATGCAGAAAACTAACTCACCCAGAATTATGCTGGAAAAATAATATCCTGCTGCCTTATTTTCTATTACAACATATGCAATTTTAATAATTTCAAGGTTTTTGCAGTGACCAAGTTCATGAAATACTCAATTTATATTTATTTAACTCCAAAGGGCATAAATAGAATGACCTGGTAAAGACTGAGTCAGTTGGCCTGATTTTGACTGAAGGGAAATAGAGGACTACTGCTGTAGGACTTTACTAGGAGGACTTAACCAGGTTTAATTTAAATTATGTCAATCATTTATGAAAAATAACCCTGGAGTAGCCAGTGTGATGTTTTCTTGAATTTAGAAAGGTGATTGATAAGGTGACTTTCATAAATATAGTATATGCTTGCACTTACCACACACTTGTTAATTGGACTTCACAGTGAGGTGTTAAGTCTCAAAGTATAATGAAAGATAAATAGACACTCACTGTTGAATAGGTGCCTTCCTAAAGAAGCCTTGCAAAGGTCTTCTGTTTATCCAGTCCTCAGGGACGTACTTGTCACTGGCCTAGAAGAGATCAGATGATTACTGATAACATTTCCAGGTGACACAAAAACAGTGGGAGAGACGAGAAATGAAGAGGACAGAACAATCTGCGTAAAGATGATCCATAGTGACCTGAACTGTATGTAAGCTGGACATAAACAAATAGTACACCCAGGGCAGCTGAAGGTAAGGTCATGTCTGTAGGTGTAGGTCACACGTAGAGTATGTGGTTGCCTTTCTGAGAAACCAAGACACGCACAAAACTGGGGAAGGTCGTGGCAGGGGTGACCAGCCGATACCCCGCTTCCATGAGATGGCCAGCCAGCTCTCATTAGCGCTTGGCTGAAGACACTAAGGGGCCTCAGCTAAGATTAGGGAGGTTACGTTCCTGCTGTATCTGCAGTCATCTGATCATTCCTGGAATAGCATGTCAGGTCTGGGGTCCTTCTTTCATCCTGTAACATTAAAAGTTGGAGAGAACTCAAAGGACGACAAGCATGATCAAAGGTCTGGAAAGCTTACCTTTCAGTGGGATTCAGAGTTGTTGGTCTATTTACCTTGGGTTCAAGGAGAGACTTCTGTCACTCTTCATAAGAGTTTTCACAAGGAACAATAATTTGACAACAAAGAGGTTTTATACCCTCACAGACATAGGTATAACCAGATCCAATGCCTGTAAGTTGCACATGAGGAAAACTGTATTAGAAATAAGTCATGATATATCAGCGCTGAGAGATATTAGCCACTGAAATAGCTCATTGAGGCTTCTGTTGGAAAATCCACTAGCTGCTAGCTTCTTTAAAACCAGCACTTGTATTTCAAAATGAGATATCTTCCAGGTTAAGCACAGATTCTGGACATGAGGTAGATGCTAACTGAAAAGCAAGTGCTAAGCAGGTGATCTAACCCATGGAAGTCAGACTCTTCTGATGTCAAAATGTAATGAACATTGCATGTTGAAGTTCTGTACTCCAGAGATGTACTCACCACATACTGATGTACGTGCCTCATCTGTGTCCTGCTTTTCCACCTCCTTCCCCTAACCCATTTCATATCAACTATTTCACTTGCACAAATTTTCCTTGTCCTTGCTCTTCCCTCTTCTCCATCCTAACTTCTGCTCAAACTCCAGAAGCATTTGACATATATAATCCAAACACTTTAGATCTTTGGCTGTGGCAAAGATTGACATAGAATCATAGAATCTTTAAGGGTGGAAAAGAACTTCTAAGATCATTAAGTCTAACCTACCACTACTAACCCATGTCCTTCAGAACCTCATCCACACATCTCTCACATACCTCCAGCGATGGGGACTCAGCCACTTCCCTGGGCAACCGGTACCAATGCGTGACAACCCTTTCAGTGAAGGAACATGTTAATGTGAATCATGTTACAGGTAATTGGTGCAGGAATTGCTACAAGAAAAAAAAATCTGTTACTGACAGAATTCTTTTAAGAGAAACTCACACCTTCAGGGTGAGACCCATCTGCCCTGTGTCAGATACAGGTGTGAGTTGACTTATACACCAGAAGTGACCATTTATCAGTGCTGAGGCTCAGAGGCTCCTGGAGGAACCAGTCCCACCGACGTATCCTCATCTGTCTGCGGAGCATCGTGCTCAGGCAGCTGGTGTGCCCTCTGGGTGCTTGTTGGTGTTGCTGGGTTCCTCATGTGTAAGGTAACCTAAACAGCTTCTCTGAAGGGTGGGCTGGAATGAGTTTTGGGGACTTTCACTTCTGCTGTTACTGGCATACTCAGGGCCCTGTGGGAGACTACTGTAATCTCTCTATCCTTCATTTTATCAAATATGAACAGGCATTTTCAGCCTCTGGTATGCAAGTTGATCTATAAGTGCAAAACATACTATTATGGAACCAAATTGTGCACAGATCTCCTTGCTGGTAGGGACTGCTGCTTTGCTGAAGCCAGTTACAACTCCACGGCCTCCTTAATGAGATTTCTCTTTTACCATCTCTTATTCCACTCATCTCTCTGCTAGTTTGCTTGCAGGTACTGTAATGTGAATTCTGCTGCATGAGTCAGACCTCGGAGCTGGTGAAGATGTAGATATCAAGGTTCCCACTGGGGTTTTTTTTGTGTGTGTAAAAGGTTTCCAGCTCCACGCCACACGTCCTCAGGTGCAGATTGCCACACGCAAAGAATTGCACATGGTGATGTAACTGACCAAACACCCTCCAAAACCTACTCCTGGAAAGAGAAAACCTGCGGTGATTTCTGTAGCTGTCCTCAGGACAAAGGTGCATCAATAAAGACTGCTTTTCTGTCTTTCCTCAGCCTCTCCATTGCTTCATCTGACTCCTCGCCCTCTGCATTGGAGTGAAACTGGTCCTGCCTCTCCCAGGTCTGGAGTGTGGGGCTGGCCCAGCCTGTTGCTGTAACTGCCTGGGAGGCAGCAGCTCGGCCAGCGCGGAGAAACCCCATGGGGATTTCAGCTGTGCTCCAGCACATCTCTCCTCTGCATGTTCAGGCTGCAATTTGGAAGACACAATTCGGACAACTCAATGGGGTGGATTTCCAAGCATGAGACCAAGGGCCCATCCTGATGTAGAGGTGATTCTCATTGACAAATTTTAAGTCTCCACTCCAAAACATGAGTACATTTGGGATTTTTTCTAAGAAAACGACCACCAGAAATGTATTTTTCCTCTCTCAGCCATTTTGGCTGAAATTAACCCCTGCACACATGTACAAGTCAGCCCAGAATAGACATGCAGAACAGAAAATCCAAACAGTTAAACTTGGACCAGTGTAGAAATAACTGCAAAGAGGGAAGTGTAAGGCAATCGTCATAATAACAATGCCCAGAACAGCCAGATGATAGACAGGAATCCAGTAATCTCTGAAATGCCAGATCAGCTCTACAGCTTGTGACAGATGCACTGGTTTACAGACCGCAGTTATTCTAACCAATGAGGGCATTTTATTATATTGCATTATATTAATTCTATTATGGATTGTTTGGCTGTTCAAAAGAAGAACAGAGTCTCATAAGAGCATCGGATCCTTGCAGAGAGCGCCATATAAAATCTCCTGATAAATAACAGTTGCTGAGATCAATTGTTCAACCCACGTGCTGCCTTGTACAGAAATGATCATCCACAGAAAGTCTTTAAGAAATCAGGAGAGCACCTCAGCAAAAGCAGCAGGAGGGATGGAGGAGTGGGGGAAATGGTGTACGGAGGCTGGAGACTTCTGCCAAGCATCGCTGTGCAACTGCTCGTCTGAGTCACGTGGTTTTTCTTTAAATATTTGCAGCAGCAGGGCCTGGGTTGGTAACTTGAATATTAATGTAGTATATCAGCACCTTCTAAATGGGTGCCTGAAACTCCCAGGGCTCTTCTTCCTGTGTTCCTTCTCCTTCTCTCTCCCAACCATCTCCGCTCCGTGCAGTTACACCAGCTTATTTTAAGGGGGAGGGGGAGGCTCATCTGGAAAACTGCTGCATATTTATAATAAGACCATCTATTACACCAGTGCAGGATGGAATTGAAAACATATGGTGCCCTGGGAGCGGCTGTTTCTTTTTTTAGGCCTTGTATGCCCTTCAGAAATGTCAAGATAGAGGAACGAAAATGTCAGGAAACTGCAATATGCTTACTCTAAAGGCCTCCCGTAGGTGACGTATTTATGAAGCCGTTGGAAATTTGATTCACGCCGAGCTGAAGAGACCCGCTTTAAAAGACCCACATGAACTGAGCAGGCTGCTAAAGCCAGTACTCCTCATCCGCACCTTGGTGGGACCTTCTGCTGCTTGGAGACAGGCCCCCATGCTCCTTGGGAGAAAGCCCCCGTTCCTGTAGCTTGTAGAGGTCTAGAGGAATGTCCCCACACCAGTGCTGCTGTGGCCAGAGAGCCAGGCATCACCGCGGTGAGGAACTGCTGCAGTGGATGGTGATGAAACAGCTGGGTGGGACAGTCCGACAGGATTCATATGCACTTCTCGATGTTTAAAAACTAATAAATGTGATGAAAAAACAGTTTCCGGGTAGTCTCTGCCCATGCCAGCACTGGGACAGTGCTCTGGGACTGTTCCAGTTGACTAGTGAGCATGTGGCCACATGGACCAGTTACAGGTGTCTCAAAAGTCCTCCTAATGGTCTGTGTTTTGAGGTTTAGCCAGAGCTTCCTTAGGGCTGGTCACTTTTTAAAGGGCCAAAGCATCAGTGTGGTACAGTAAAGGCACGGCAGGTCCTGCAGATTGCATGAGGCCACGTAGGAGAGAAACAACCAAGCCCTATTCCCTCCCAGGGCTATACAACCCGCTTCCCCGCAGAACTTGTCAGAGACTGATCTTTCAGAGCACACACTGATATCACGGGCCTGAAATCTGCCCACAGGAGCTGCCAGGGAGCTGAACTGCCTCTGGTACAAGGCAGACTAATGCTACAGAGCTTCATTTGAAACTGGTTTCAAATACAACCTGCTGCTGTCTCAGATGTGAAGCCCCAACTGTGCTGCAGCAGCAGTGACATATCCAGGACAGCTGACCCCAACTGACCACAGGGATATTCCATACCGTAGGACATGTGCTCAGCAAGTAAACCTAGGAGTAAGGAGGAGGAAGGATGGGGTGGCATTTGCTATTTACATTTGTCTTCCAGAGCAGCCATTAAGTGCACTGGAGCCTTGCTTCCCTGGAAGTGGCTGGGCATTGCCTGCTGATGGGGAGTAGAGAATAAATATTTTGTTTTCCTTTGCTCCCACAGGTGGACTTTGCTTTTGCCTCATTAAACTGCCTTTATCTTGACCCATAAAGTTTTTTTTTCTTCCATCTTATTTTCTCCCCCTATCCCCACCCTGCTGAGGAGGGAAGCGAGAGTGACTTGGTGGGCACTAGATGCCCAAGCCAAAGTCAATCCACCACAATCATGGAGATCAGATCAGAGCCCTCAGATCATCCGTTGGTGGCTTTAAAATTCCCAGGCAAGCCCCAGTGGAAGAAACACAGGGCTCAGGATCGTGGTGTCCTCCCAGCTTGAGGAGGACAGGAGCATGCACTGGGGTGGTTGTGCTGGAATGCCTGCACCACAGGGCAGCGGTAGCATCTCTTTTCCTTGCTTATGGCCAATAACACAGTCCAACAGCGAGAAAAGGGAGAGGCTTCCAGAGGGAAGCTGGAAGAGATGATGGAAATATTTCAGTCAAGCTTCTCTGGGTTTTAAATAAATTAGACTTATCAAACATAGTGGTTTGGTTAGGGATTTTTTTTTTAAATTTTTGGCTAAAATTTCTGGCAAGGAGCACAGAGCTGTGACCATATTGCAATTCTTACTAGGGGCTGTATTAGAGGAAAAGGGTGTGGGAGGTCTTGGAATAGTGAAGGTCTGGGGGAAACAGATATGCCCTGTTTCTGAGCCCAGAATCTGGGATGTGAAGTGGAAAAGTGGTAAAGCGTGGACAGATTATAGAAGGCCAAAGTGTTGGACCATTTCCAGAATAGGGCTGAATGAGAAGAGAAAGGATGGGTCAAGGAGCTTACCCCTTGAGCAAGGAGCTCAGCACCCCTGACAGATGGCTCAGCAGGTTACCGCCTGCCTGCAGCTCACACACACGTGAGGTAACTCACTTCTACTTCGGTTCGTCATGCTGGGGAGAACAGCCCTGAGTCAGGCACTTACCCCAGAGCAGGTGTATTTGGGTAGCTCCTTTGCAGATGAGTCTTGAGGCTGTGCCTCTAGGCAGGATAGGGCCATGCAGGTCCCACTCCAGACCCTCTTCTGGAGAAAGAGGCAGAAATTATCATTTTGGAGGACAGGGTATGAGGCACCATGTAGAGCACGAGCAGTCCCAGGGGAGGGGATGGCACATCAAGATAGTTTTAGTTCTGCCTCTAAACCCTGGTGTGCAGGTTACATTGCTCCTAGCTGCTCTCCTCCCCTCTGTGTGCCCCTGCTAGCAGGGGGAAAGACCATGCTGGAGGTCATATGGCAGGAGAGGGTAATAAACAGCAACGTACGCAGAGCAGGGAGCAGAGAACCAAAAAATGGACAGAAACATGATATTGAAGAGAAGATAGGAGAGACAGCAGGAACAAAAAGGGATATTGCAAACTTCTGGAGAAGATTAATATGTGAGCAATGGTACATAAAAATTCAAACAACCCACACTTCTGCTTGCAGGAACAGTCTCTGCTGGTCTTTCACATATTTGTGTTTCTTCTTCCACCCCAGAACCAGTCTGCACATTTCCAAATGCAGAAATCCCTTCTGCTGGCTGTGGGTGGAAAGTAATAAGCTTTATTTCCAGCATCTTGGGCTCAACCTAGTTCTCTGAGAGGCAGGCAGAGAAGGAGATGATAGAGAAGGACAGACAGCAGCGGTTGGGACTGAAGAGCCTCATGCTGGAGATGAGGAATGATAAAGAAGAAGGACATGGAGAAAGAAAAGATCTGAAATCCAGTCAGCTCTTGGGCATGCTCAAACCTGTATGGATCTCTGTGGGTGCTGGGCATCATATAAATTTGTATCTAAGAAATACCAATGAGAAACACAGTGACTGATCTCCCTCAGTTCCATGTCCCAAGCAAGGGATGAAGTATCTCCTGTGCTTATAAAGCAGTTTGAGCTGGACCCACTGTGTTTGTGCTCCCCCTCAATTGTCTCAGATAGTTAAGACAGTAATTCATCTTCCCATTGCAACTCCAGGCTCCACCAGTGACCCCAGGTTTCTGTTGCTGCAGTGAGACATCATCCCAGACACCCTCTACCCTTCATGCTCAGTGCTTGGGGTAGTTTGTCTGTTGGCTTGGGGGCCAGACCTGTTACACAGGGCAATTCTGAAGGAGGTGCAATGCCTGGCTGTGGATCTGCAGGCTGGGAGCACTCTCCCAGGCCAGGAGGTTGCTGTCAGCCAGCTCTGGGGCTCTGGTGAGGCAGCTCTGCACCCAAGCTCTTCCCTGGACATTGAGCAGCCTGGACAGGAACAGAGGAAAAAGATAAATCTGAAGCGAATCATCCTCAGGCAGCAACCTCCAGCATGGCCGTTATAGTGAGAGAGACTTGCTCTGGTCTTCTTCAGGTGGGGGTAGACATGTTCCCCCTGAAACAAGCACTTACAGTGGGTCTTAAATTACCTTGCCAGAGGTAAAACCACACGAGTGTCTGAAACCCTTGGGAAAATACGACCTTTGGCCTTTCTCTCTTAATTTCCTCTCTCCGTGCTGAAGATAACCACGCTTATCTGCCGTTGCCAAACATGTTGAGATTCGCAGAAGAGAAGCACCGGGTACGTGACTAATGTCGGCATCACCCTCACCATCCCTTTGCTGAACCCTGCTAGGCTCAGATTGCTGAGAGTCAACTTTGCACCATTTCAGCTTCCTACGCAGGGAAGAGTCGTGGCCGCTGCGGTCTCCCTAAGCTGCGGAGGTGCCGCTGGAAAACCTTATTCAGGCAATTCAACCCCTCCAGCAAGGTTTGCAAAGAGAAGTCCGAGCTACCAGGAGAGGTGGGTACAAATCGAGCACAGAAGGCAGGACAGGCAGAAGTTAATGTTTCACAGGCATGATCTACAGCCATGAAATGTGATCATGGCTGGGAAATGTGGGTTTATATTTTTTTCTAAATTAAAATAAAAAGGCCAGAGCTCTAGCAAAGTATCGAACCAGGGAGTTCTGTTTTAGCTTTGCAGCAAAGTTCAAGTTTTCCTTTAATACAAATA
>NW_010274001.1:43500-48287 GCF_000690775.1 Eurypyga helias
TCAGCTAAAAGACCGTCTCTGCCTCCAGAGTTTTTGATGTGGTTAATTTCTGGAAAGGAGAATTTGGGACTCGGATTTTGCAGTGCTTCACTTCACTATCCTGGCCTGAAATAAATATAAAACCCCATGCCAAGAAGTAACAACAAGAAAAATATTTTTTGTGGGTTTTTGCCACAAAGCTGAGATGGGGATAGACAGATTGATTTGAGGCAGGTCATGAGTCTCCAGGGTGCAGGACTGGCACACGGCACAGCCACGACAGAGAACGGGAGTGAGCGTTGTGCACATTACCTTACAGCAGATGCCATCCCGAAAGAGGTACAAAGGTGCTGGTGCTGACAGACTGCTTTTGCAATACGCCTATTTCAGTAAAATCACTTACTGGATGCAGTTCTCAGTTTACTTTAACTAAGATGGACACTGGAGAAAAGATAAAATTCAGAATGAGAAGGAGTTAATGCTTTTGAAGGGCTAAAACCTGCACCACTGGGATAAAAGCAGACTTAGTCACTGACTTCATTGCAACTCAGCAGTAAATCCAGAGTCACAATTTTCTGTGGAGTGCAGATGTCTGAATACCATCCCTGGATGGGAATAAAAGGAAATGCTGTTTACTGTGAACAAAACGCATTATGAACAAACTCCGACACACCCTAAACCAACTTTCCTTTGAAAGCAAGAGAGGGTTTCATTAAAAGCAAAATTTGTGAAAAGAGATTTACAGGATATGTGGGAACTTGCTTGAATGATTAAAAATTAATTGTAGCAAGGGGGAGGATGTAGAAACACGTTCTGTTAGGATGCTACTTCATGGCCAAGGCAAATCTGTTTCTGAGATTGTAAATTCAGCTCCTTTTCTCCCCTTCCCTCCATGATATCTGATTCTTCACTGGGCTTGCTGGACACTGGAGCGGATGCATTTACAGATTTGAAAAGAGAAGATGATTCAGTGGTGCAATGTTCCCGATTAAAGCCGTATTTCCTTGTTCCCCAGCACATTCACACCATCACAGAGCGAAATGCTGAGCTTGCTGCACCTAAGAGGAGGAAAAAATCTCCCATTGATTTCTTGAAGCTTCTCAGGCTCAAAAGGACCTTAACACTTGCCAAGTCTGCAGCCTCACAGGTGTCAAGCAGAGCCGCCACGGAGATGGTGGAAGCTGGTGTCAGAGCCCTGGGACAGGCCATTGACCCCTCTTTGTCCCTGCTATGGTGCCCCCTGCCTCTGCCTGCAAGCGGTCTTTGTCCGGATGCCCATTTCACACCTTCTGTGGAGGCGGGAGCCCTGTCTACCCCTCTGTGAGCTAGTGCTCTCCCCCAGACTGCTCATGAGGTGCCATGGGACCCATCCCTGCCATGGCAGCGTAAGGAGCATCCCCGAGGGGACATAACCGGCCACCACCAGCTTTTTGTGTCTCCTCTTGGTCTTCCCTGTAATTTTGGTCTGATGGTCCTTTGGTTTGCTCTTCCTGTGGGAAGCTGTAAAAAAATGTGGAGCAAAGAGGAATCACACTGCTGCTGTGATTGGGAAGTGAGGGAAACGAGGATTGCTTTTGTATTTGCTTTGCAAGTGCTCACCGAGGAGCATAAACCCAGCAGCAGAGGCTTCTGCAGGGACTGCTGTGGATGTGATGAGCTGCCCCATTTGGGGTATCCCATGCACAGCACCCAGTACAAGCCTGGCTGGGGTTGTGCTTGGTGGCTTGAATGAGAAGTGTCCTGCAAGAGTCGCCCCACCACGCAGACGGTGAGCTGCAGCAGAGCAGCACACACTGGAGAAGGTGTCCAGGCTGAGCTGCTGCTGTGGACACTGTCCTTGCTCCTTAGCTCCCCACATGTGACTGGTGAAAATGCCCAGGTCTGGTCATTCAGTGCCTGCTGATGTTGGTGGCTGTGACAGAAATGAGACCAGAGGTCATGAGCGAGTGGGAGCTATGAACAACTCCCTTCTGCCCACTACCCTTTCTTTTCTTCCATTCGTTTTGCATTCTTTTTTTTTCTTGGTCATGTGCAAATAAATGTTTGTCACATACAAGTCCAGTACATCTTCCTTGACCTTACCATTCCCAGAGGGAAAGAAAATAAAGAACAATGAAAGCTAAAAATTGGTTCGATTCAAGCCCCTAGCCTCCAATTGCTTGAGAACAAGAACTGCTTTGTTGCTTGTCTGTGTTTCAGTGGTCTCACATTATTTTATCTTGCCTGGAGAGCCACTCAGACATAAACCAGTGATGGAGCAGGACCTGGTCTTTGGCCCATCCTGCTCTGACAGTCCCTTAGCTCTGCTAAAATACCATTTTCAAACAAACTAGATATTTTATGCTCTATCATCTTCTATTTTATCTGGTCTTTATCATCCGCAATAACTTTATTATCAGCCAGAGTGTTTGCAGTGGTTAATGCAGTACATGTCTGAGGCTCGCAGATGTACAGTAGAGCTGCAAGACTTTTCTCCTGCAATTCCCTTCCCATTAATTTCCAGCTATTTCGTTTTCTCCAGCCCCAGAGCTGTTTATCTTTGCTGTGAGCTCCTCAGCAGGCTGATTCACCCCTTGGGTTGTGCCAGCTCGTGTGAGGGAGCCCGGCACTTTCCAGCTGGCAGCCCCTCCAGAAGCGGATGAGCTGGCCTGGAGAAGGACTGAGGTCAGGCTGGCTAGAAGAGCTGTTCAGTTACCATGTCTCCAGGGTTTTCTCCAGTTGTGGGGCTGGGCGAGAACTTGGAGAGAATTCAAAGCACCTCTGCAAGAAACCCAAAAAAGAAAGGATAGTTTGATGGGGAACGTGCTAACTTTGGATTTGGGAGAGCTATATTAAGTCCCTTCCAGCACCATTTAGCCCCTCTGTGCTTCATTTCCTGCTCTTCTCCAGGGTTAACGCTCCTCCTAGGAATTAAAGACGATGCTTGACTTGGCATAGGGACTGTGTAAGTCCCTAAATACAATCTAGGACTGGGAAACGCCATGGTCTATTGCATGTTGGAAAGGTCTGTCAAACCAAAGTCTCCTGCTGACCTAGAGGAGGGGCAGCAATGGGCCCATTTCTTTTTACCTCTGCACTCCTTCCAGACCTTCCCCCTGCCTTGTGTTCACACTCCACTCCAGGTGTGTGGAGTGTGGTAGGGATGGTAGGGATGGTGGTAGGTGGTAGGGATGAAGCTGGAAACAAGCATAACTTGTTACACAGATTTTCTTATTGTTGTTATTTCTTTCTGGAAGACAAAAGTCTTCTCTGGAAGAAACTATAGGACAGTGAAAAGCCTTTTACAAAATATGTAGCATACCCAGAGGTTACATAAGACAGGAAAAAAAATCAAACTATGAAAGTCTTTTTCTCCTGCCAAGGCATATGAGTGTGAATCCCTGAAGAAGTAGGTGAGTACATGTTGCCCCCATGGAGGAGATGCCCTCACTCTCCCCATGCAGAGGAGTCCCCCGCTCTGTTAGCTGCTGTGAGCTCTCTTTGAGCCTTTTCCCTCTTTTCTAGTCTTTGTCTCTCCTAGAAGCTCCTTCAGCCTGTGTAACTCACCTTCCACAGCCCTTGCTTTTCCCAGTCACCCTGTTACTCAGCTCGGTAGCACCCACCTAACACCCCATTGCAAAATACAGTCTTTTCTGCACCTGGAGTAAAGCCATCCTATGGAGGGGACAGCAGAGGTCACCTTTAAGATCTTGACTTTCATCTGACAGTTCAATGGCAAGAGAGCTGGAGGCTGTATGAGGACTTGGAGGGAGGCAGCTTGTTTTTCTCCTCCAGCATATGTCTGTGTGGGAAGGAGGGCGCTGATCCACAAACAGTCTGCTCGCGGTTTTGTCTGCTCCAGGCAGGGTTAGCAGGCTGCACCAGCGACTTCTGGCCCAAACTGTGTCTCCGAAGATGTTGACGTGGGCGCCATGGCAGACTCTGCCATTGTTTCATTCCCAGTGTGTGTGGGACAGTGGCCAACTCATCCTCTGATCCTGATGGAGACTTCCACCCTTCCCCAAATATGCACACTGGCACGACACCCCAAGTCCTGCGTCCCAAGTCCAGCACGGCATCCCAAGCACAGTGCATTTGGCAGACAGAGCCTGGAGATCCTGGGCTGTCAGAGGAGCTGAGCTGGGAGAAGTCCCCCAGGGTGCATTAAGTGCAATGGGTCCTTTCCCTCCTGGGATCAGGGAATCAGTGCTGGGAATAGAAATGCATGAGACATGAGATGCACTTGGGATAGGGCTGGCAGGGCCACCTCCCAGGGGTTTAACAGCCTGGGTCAAAGCCAGCTGTCCTTAGACATGGAAACCACCCACTGAAGTCAAGGAAAGTTCACTGACTCAGTGAATGGAGTTCCTGCCAGGCCAATATCTTAGCTGAGACCCACATCTGTGCACCCATAGTCAAGTCATCTCTATTTTGTTCTTTATATGATGTCCATTTAATTTTCAGACAGAGGCTCAGTGAAGTTTCTCTCCATCTCTTTCTCTTATTAAGAACCAGGCTAATGCACTGTGTCTGGGAGCTGTATAATCCCTTCTACTGCAGGAAAAAGTATTTTATCTGCTTTGCTTTCTTTCAATTGGTCTTTCCTAGTTTTGTTCTTATCTGAGCCCCTTGATCTGATGGCAGAAGCATCCCACCAGACAACTCATATTGGTGCTAATACTAAAATGTTGTAGAGACCTCCCTTTTTCCCTCAACATTATGTTGACTGTTCTTCCTCTAGTTCTTGCCACCCCGAGTATATGCCCGGGTTGACCGTCAGGACACTGTGTTGCCGGTAATGTTCAGTATGTCATAGAATCACAGGATGG
>NW_010274002.1:0-9147 GCF_000690775.1 Eurypyga helias
CCTGCTGTTGGAAAGTGCAGAAGTGCAGTCCATCATGCTATTTTGAGAAGATGCAGTGGTTCTGATTGTCTCACAGCTGTCCAGTGGTTACCTCTCTTTCTGGGTGCAAACTGTTATCTTTGCAAAGAGACCATAATGTAATCGATGTCATTTACGTGGATATGTGGTTTATGTATTGACAACATATTGGTCTTTCTTCAAAAGGATTAACAATTGCAGAGAAATGAGATTGTACATAACCTCTGTTTCAGCTCTGTGTTCCTTGTTGGCCAGGGACTTTAGCCTGTCAAAACCCCTAAACACATCCAGGCATGGGTAGTTGAATAATGTAACTGCAACTCCTGACAACGCTGTCAGAAAGCTTGCAAAAGCATCTTTCTGAGATCCTTCTTTGCAAAAAACATCTCACCATCCAGTTTTTACCAGGTGACATGAGGTGAGGCTGATAAAAAAATAAGTATCTAGTGTTTAGGTGGGATAAACTGTCAAGGTTCCTATGTAACAAGATTATCCTCTCCCCTTCACCTATCACCATTTTCCTATTCTATTCTATTCTATTCTATTCTATTCTATTCTATTCTATTCTATTCTATTCTATTCTATTCTATTCTATTCTGTTTTCTGTGGCTGGTGTGGGTAAAATTTGGCTGCTCACTAAGGGCAGTTGTCAACAGTCACAAACCCAAAAATCCAAAAGCTTATGCTGCAAGCTTTTTGGGGCAGGAACTGTTTATTCAGTGTATCCCGTACAGTATGTCACATAGTGAGGCCCTGACCTGGTTGAGACTGTCACAAGTAATAAATAAATCAGTATTAATCATCGTGAGCAGCAGCCACCTTGGGATGAGAAAATGATTCATTACTCCAATCTGCTGAATTATTCACTCTTCTGGTACAAAAATGGCATGAAATATGAGCTCTGAGGATGTGGAGGTTTTTAGCATGATAGGGATTTTATTCTGGTACTAGAGGTAAACTACAACTGGCGTAAAAAATTCTGTTTGAAATTGGTAATGATAAATGTGGGAGTATTTTTATTGAATAACGTATTTTATTAAAAATATCCCATCTTTTGTCTAAACTTTTTTTACCATCTAACACATAAAGAGGTTGTCTTCTCCATTCAAAATTCTGTTCAACACCATACCACACAAAAAAACTAAAAAGATGAAAAAGTTGAAATTTCAATTTTTATTAAGATTTCTTTAATCTCAAAGAAGGAAGTAAATACTTACAGAAAAGAATAATTTCCTTGTAAAATCAGGAATTTTCCAACTGTCTGTAGTACGAGTTTCTAGGAGTAAGGGTTAATTTAAAAGTATTGACAAATTATGTGAATAGGAAAATTTGGAAGAAATTCAGTAAGACAAATATCAGGGAGCAAATGGGTGAAAGCTCCTATCTTCTGCACTAGTCTCCAAAGGAAAGTTGTGTAAAAGATTCTCATTTGACTAGAAAATTAAGTTGTACTCATTTTTATGGTATGGCTACCTTCACCTAGGAGGCCAGTGACAACATGAAGCACAGAAATATATTTTGAAGTATTTCTTTTTGGAAATAAGTTTAAACTTAAATTTTCCCCTCAGTTTGCCACTGTGGATCTTCTGGAGCATCGTGCCTCATGGTAGCACCTTTACTTCTTGAAAAATTCTTTGCCCCCATACTGTTATTCCTATTGATAATGTCATATGATGCTTTGTACCTTCATGTGTCCTGTGAGGCAAAAAAAGAGAAAGGCTTTCACGCGGGGAGATATGTAATTTAATGAAAATATAAAAGAGGGTCTCGCTCAGAGAGATCAAAACAAACAGTATGAATACCTTCTTTCTGCCTGTCCCCTTTTCAATAGCTGGAGCATTGACTGAGATGACAGCTACCAGTGCTGTCAGTGCTGCTGATCTCATACAGATAGGTTACTTGTGCTCTGGTAGAAGACAGATTTATTTTTTGTGAATTATTGCATTTCTATCATCTGATTCTCGGATAATAATAATAGTAATAATTCCGGCCATGTTGATATCTATTTCTAACTCAAATATCATCTTTCTTGAGGGCCCTTTCGACTAAACAATATTGGTTTTACTGCCTATGTAGGAAATAAAACCACAGTACACAAAGAGCAATGTAAATTAAATAAACTGAACCAATAAAGTGCTTTAAAACCTTTACCTTATTGGAAGTATTTAGGGATGTGAATGAATTAGGATATTGGTTTTCCTGTCCACCCCAGTCTTTCCAAAGACTGCCAGCAGGGGATACACCTTCAAGAATGTAAATGAATGCCAACCTAATGAGATCCCATTAATATTATTAAATTACCCAGAAAACACTATTCATCACTGTAAACTCTCTTAGCAGAGAAGAAACTGAGCAGAATTACTGTAGGGCCCTTGGCAGTTACCCAATAACCATGATGAATAAGACTAGTTCCTGACAGCTTATTGACACTGCTGCTCTCAGAAGATCCTCAGAACCCCATCCTCAGACTGGATGTCAGGAGGATTGTTGTATCTTGAGGAAAAGTTGCATGGAGAGAGGAGATCCGCTTCCAAGATGACTGAGAGAAATGGGCATCCCTTTGCCCTTTCTGTTCTGCCAAGTAGTCACGCCTCACCTTTGCCCGGCAGGTCTAGCCCTACCCACCACCCCCTTCCTACAGACTGCTGTGGGGTAGAGAGTGAGGAGCACAGCCGTCCAGTTTCATCCATCCGCTGGAGCCCAGATGATGAATTAGCACAGACGCAGCAGACTGATTAGCATAACTCATAAAATCCAGTGGAGTCACGGAGCAGGGCAGGGAGAGGAACCCACAAGGGAGAAAGTGAAACCTTAAATTAAAATCAGGCCATGTAAGCATGAAGACAAAGTTCACCTTCCAGCCTGGGTGAACACCCCAGCATCAATCAACCTGCTCTTCCAGAAGAAAGTGTGGCATGAGAGAGAGTGAATGCTGGGTTGGGTATTTTTTATAATGTTCTCTAAATTAGCTTTACAGGGATGGAGCTCTCCAGTGCTCCCCTTACTGGACTGCCAAGGCAGTACATGATGCACCTGGGACTGGTGGTCCCCCACACTTGGTGGCTGCACAGTCCTTTCAAAGAAAACTGAGCATCTCCATCCAGGTAAGGACCAGAAACATTTGTCGTTGAGATACTGAAATGGTGCAGGACCTTTTTGGCAACCTGTTGCCACTGCTTTGGGGAGCCCTAACAGATCCACACAGCTTTCTGAGCTGTTAAATGGACAGATCCCCCTTCTCCAGTTTTCTAATTATCTCAGGTTTCTTATGCCCTCTGTGCTTTTCAGGAAAACAGCTCTCATTGAAGACATCCTCTGCACAGATCTAGTAGGTTAGGTTTTACTTGAACTTAAACTCCTCTAGCTTAACTCTTTTCTAAACTCTTGTTTTGTTACAGAGATACAGCTATATGAAGAGGTTGACAGGATCTGATGGCTTATGTGGTGACTGTCCATCCATATTCCTAAATTGCAAGATACTGCACTGAATTCAAGAGTGAAGGGCAAAAATTCGGCCTGAAGTAAACTACAGGGCACGACGCCAGAAGAAATTTGCCAAATCTTACTGTGAGGATGTAAACCCAAAGTCTACAAACAAGAGTAAGGATACCATCTGAGCATGCCAAGGGGTGATATGAATCCAGATCTGTATTTAACTCAGTGGCAACCTTTTGCCACTCTCTTCCTCCTTTGATTTGCCATCAATGGCATAATGATGGCTGGAAATTACTAGAGCAATTGCAATAGTCACTGTTATTCTCTCTCACAATAATTACTCTTCCCACTGAATCTTTGTTGCAACACTGAGATGTATCTGTGAAAAATACAGGTGCTCATTATCAGTACTGGTGTTTATTAGGCACAGTTGGATATCTGGGCATAATTTGATTTAGTTTGGCAAGGGTTTAAAAACCCAGCTAGCTAAAAATGACTGCCCAAGCTCTCCTCCTCATATCCAGCTTGCTAACTAATCATTATGGACTGGTGATTTTACACTGAAACACATCTGGTGACATATAGAAATGGTGCATATGATTCATAACAAACCATTTGGTCCGTTTATCTACTTAAAAGTGGCCCACAAAGAGATCACAGTTTTCTGAAGAGCAACATATTTGCCATACGCTGCCTGCCAATAACTCTTGGTTTGTAGAGAGTTCATGAGCAGTTGGCTGTGAGAATTGAATGTTTTGGCCTATGCCCATTTTGGAACAACTGTGCTGCTTTCATCTGTTCTTGGAAATGAACCCGTTCAAGGCCTGGCTAGTATTTACATGGGAGACTGCTTAGGAATCCTGGATGCTCTACTAACAAACCAAAGAAATTGAGGTAAACAGCAGAAACCAGATCAGAAAGCTAGCACCTGAGCTGTGTTGATGAATGGGAATAGAATAAAACAGAATCCAGTTGCTCTTAATTAATGCTCCAACCTCCAGAATCATGCCATTCACAGCCTGCCAGCCTTAGCATTATATATTGTTACAGGGCAATGTTCTGGGTGGAGATTAGCTAGTTAAGGGAAGAAAAAGGCTTAAAATGCTAATTTTGGCATTATTTAATAATGCCATAATAATAATATTGATGCTATAAATTCTTGGCTTTAGATAATTTTCTCAGAGATCATGTTAACATAAACCAATTCATGCACTGATACTATGTGACAGCCCTTAATATTTGTGCTGCTATCAAAAAATACCAATATATGACTGTCTTCACCCTCTCATCTGAACGTATCCACTACCTTTGGGTGACCATTTGGGACATCTCCAAAGTGGTGTTTTTAAGCAATGTTGAGTGCTCAGAATGAAAAATAAATCAGGCATTGCATTCAAATTCTGCAATAAACAGGAAGCTGAGGAGATCTTACTTACATTTGAGTGAGTATCAATTTTTTAAAAGGTTTGCAAGGAGAATGACAGGTGTGGAAACATAAGCCACCTCAAATCAGAGGTGTCCGGGTCAGGAAAAACGCCCCAAGACCAAATGGGAATAAAAAAATCAATGGGAGATAGAAAAAGGGTATTTTTCCGCCTCCACTTGTCACTTAAATACCCAAGTTTTGTCTGGAAGAATTTTATGCTTGTTTGTATGTGTCTTATGCAAAAGTATCTTGATTCTGACGTAACCAGGGTGTTCTCATTATCTCTGTAATGGCTGAATATAGCTAATTACGTAAAGATTCATAGACTCATACAAGCCTTAGAAGAAAAGATAAGAGAATAGGGCTCATTAGGTCACTGTTTTGAACTCCTTCTTAAATCTTACTGGTACCTCCTGTAGCAAGACCAATAGCATATGTTTTTTGAAAGCATCCTGCCTGAGAAAGCAAATATATTCACTCTGAAAACATCAGGAGATGAGATTCTGCTTCTTCCCTGGATAGTTTGTTTCAGTGATTAATCACCATTAATAATGTGTGTCTTTCCTCTAATTTGGATCTCTGCCTCCGGCTTTCTGCTTTTGGTATTTGTTTTGCCTTTCTCTGCTAGATTAAAGAAACTTGAGCACCGACAATTTCCTCTGCTGCAGGTACGTGGGTTTTTTTGGTTTTGGAGGGGTTTTTTGATAAACAGCATGACCTCTTTATGTCTCATTTAATAACGAATCTTTCTCTACATCTTAACTTATAGGGCAGTATTTTCCAGAACCTGCAGTGACCTTTTGAAAAGGATGGACAACAAAGTGACGCAAATTCAGCAGTACCAGCTTGACCAACTCCATCTATAAATATAGCATTGTTTTTCTCTCCCACCCACTTCTCCCTTGGTCATCCAGCCAAAGGATGCTCTCACCACAACGTTGTGTTGGGAGGTCATAGCTGAATGCCATTCTGCTCCCAAAACCCTGTTCATAGCCCCTATGAGCTAGAAAACCACATTCTGTTCCGTAAGCACAGCCTGTGCTCCTTGTTCTTGGCATTTGATTGGATGCAGCTGGATTTTACTGAAATGGGTGCAGCTGACTGCCTGCTCCATGCTGCCCTATAGGACTGCTGCAGCCCCACCACCCGTCACTGTTTCCCAACTTACTGTTGTCTGCAAATTTGATCATAATTAATTTTATATTTCTTTTCAGGCTGCTGATGAAAATACAAGATCAGTAGAGGTCTAAGACTGATTCCTACAGAATGTTGTTGGAAGCAGGTCTATCAAACAATGATTTCCCTTGTCAGTCAGCCACCTTACAATCCATTTCACATGGCGATGATACTGTTTGGTCCTGGTTTATAATGTCAGTGTCATCCATCAGTTGAGTCTTCATCCATACAGATATTCAAAGCCTGATGGGACATTATCCAGGCCAACCTGCTCTAACTGACTCTCCTTAATTGGGTCATTGGACTAGAAGATCTGGAGAGATCCTCTCCAACTTCAGTGACTGATCCTGTGATCACTAAGACAAATTCCCTAAAGATGTCCGTGCTTCCTCCCAAATCACTCGTAGCAAACGCCCTGAAAGAATGAAATCATACTGAGTTTTTTGCAGTGTTTCTTTCCCACAAAACCATGTTGACTGATACCAGTTATATGCCTTTCCTTCTGTTCTTTACCAACTAACACCTATATTTCAATGCTGTGTTTGGGGTTGATGTCAGGTTAAGCAGTCTATAATTTCAGGTTTGCCCTTTTAGGGTGTGAGAGTAGCCGTAACTCTTACCTAGCCTTCTGAAGTGTCTCTGGGACCTCAAGGTGTACAAAAACATCACCAAGGCTGAAAAATCTCAACAAGCATTGAGATGTCCCAACATAGAACAGAAATGTTTATTCAATTCATCTATAATGCCATTAGTTGGAGATGTTTAGATTGTTTGCCTCTGGCATTCTTGGCTTTGTTCTTATTCTCATATATTTAAAAACCTTCCTTCCACTACCCTTAATTCCTGACAATTTGGGATTTCCTCACCTTATTTATTCTTACTGAAAACTTCAGTTGTCCTTTTCTGTTTGCCCTGAGTGATCTGGAATTTATGAGTAAATAAATAAAAGCCAAGTAAAGTAAATAATATAAAGAGTAGATAAAAAAGCCAAGTGTAAGGTCCTGAACCTGGGTCAGAACAATCTCCAGTATCAATACAGACTACATTATGAATGCACGGAGAGCAGCCCTGCACAGAAAGACTTGGGAACACCAGTGGATTAAACTTGGACATGACTTGGCAATGTGCACTTGCAGCCCAGAAAGCCAATGATAACACAAGCTGGATCTGGAGAAACCTGGCCAGTAGGTTGAAGGTTGTGATTCTCCCTCTCTACTCTGCTCTCATGAGACCCCACCTGGAGTACTGCGTCCAACTCTGGGGCCCCAACATAAGAATAATATCAACTGGTTGGAAAAAGTCCAGAGGAGGCCACAAAAATGATCAGAAGGCTGGAGCACCTTTCCTCTGAAAAAAAGGCTGAAAGAGTTGGGCTTGTTCAGCCTGGAGAAGAGAGGCTCTGAGAAGACTTACTGAGTCTTTTCAGTAATTAAAGGGAGCTTATAAGAAAGACAGAGATATTTTACCAAGTCCTGTAGTGACAGGATGAGGGTTAGTGGTTTTAAAATGAAAAATGGTAGATTCAGATGAAATTTAAGGATGAGTTTTTCTTACAATGAGGGTGGTGAGACACTGAACCAGGTTGCCCAGAGAAGCTGTGGATGGCCCATCCCTGGCCATTTTCAAGGCCAGACCGGATGAGGCTTTGAGAAACCTGATCTAGTGGAAGGTGTCCCTGCCCATGGCAGGGGATTGGACTAGATGATCTTTAAGGTCCCTTCCAACCCAAACCATTCTGTGATTCTATGAAAAATACAGAAATGCAAATTTGTTCATCTTCATGAGAAAAATACATGTATACACAGAATAAGTAAAGAAGCAATTAGACATAATAACTGCACAAAATTATTTAAGATAACACGTCTATATATAGTTATTTCTACTTGATGTTTTCACTTTGTCAGAAAATTATAATGGCTTTTTAGTCAAAGTTATCCTCTGCCTTGATGGCAGATGCTTGGCTTTTGGCCATCTAATACATTATTCCTCAACAACTCTCAATTTTCATTCACAATTTCCTGTCTACACTTATATCAATTTCTCTCAAAATTTTTCTCAGCTTTGAGAAATTTTCCCTTTTTGCATACAAATCACATATTTCATGTTTGAGACTGTCCTTTCTATGCCCATAATAAATTTAATCACCATAGGAAAAGTTATTTCAAGAAGGAAGAAGAAAATTATGACTACAGGATGGGGTTTTTTTAGCTTAGGATGGAATTTTTGCAAGTTTCTAAATCACCTGGAAGAAATTATTGTAGATCTGTTGTTGGGAGAGTTACAGCACATTTAAAATACCTAAATTTGTATAGGCAATTCTGGTTTGGTGTTTTGCTCTGTTATGTGTAACTGATTGCTAAAAAAAAGGTTCAGATTTTAGTGAGTAGTAAGGAAAGCACAACTGGAATATATTTGTCATGTTCAGATTCTCGGAATCAGGAAACCTGTTTTTTCTGATGTTTACAAAATGCTACAGCATGCAGTAAAACATAGGAGGGGGAAGGTGAAAGTAGAGTGAAATTAAGCTCTGGACACGGAGTAACATTTTTACAGTGCCCAAGTCCCATTGTCTCCCATTGCAATCTGGCATTCAAAAAGTCTTGCAAAAAAGTCGAGCTTGTTGCCAGTGTTTTCAGATGTCAGCTGGGATTGTCAATGTGAGAGTTACTTGTGGAGCTTGTTCTGCTTCTGTGTTTGCTGACAAAGAGCTCTGGACAAACTGTCTTGTTTGAACTGACAACATAGTCAGCAGCGTATGCAAATTGTTCATTATCATATTATTAATATTTTCCTCAAGGTCATTTGCGTGGAAATTACTCATGCAGCAGTATCACAAAATTACAGAGAAGATGAGACTCTGATGCCTTCTGTGTCTCCTCTCATTCCCCAAAACTTGATCGGCACATGGCACATGCCAATAACCACTGGAAATACAAGCAGTCCATTGGCTTTCACTGTTAAAAAGTTGGTGGTCATTTCTTTCCTGTAGCTCTAAATTATATCATGGCAATATATATGCAACGGTGTTGGGACCTGTACTGTTTAACATCTCTATCAGTGACACGGTTGATGGCAATGAGTGCACCCTCAGC
>NW_010274003.1:0-3486 GCF_000690775.1 Eurypyga helias
CAGCCCCTGTCTCTGCTGCCTCCCAGCTGTGCGTGGGCGCCTGGTCTCCATCCTCTGTAATTCTGACCTGCTCCCACTGCCACCTCATTTTAATAGAAATGCTGCACTCAGGAATATAATTTCTCCTTACTTTTTGTAGTATCAAATGTGGCCGTACAGCAGGTTTTGCATTTTGACTTTAGACTGTATTTTAGTTATGTCTTTTTATACCTTGAATCTATGTAAATGTAGTAAAACATCAGCAAAAAAGCATGTAAATCTCAGAGTAGCCATTGAAAAATTAGGAGGTTAGTAATATAAAATTATCACCCTAATCTCATAATTCCAGTTGCTGCTCATCCATGCATCCTCTTCCCCCGCCCCCCACCCCCCCATTTCTTTCTGTGTAGTGTGTTTGGTTTTTTAAACAGTGGCTTATTTCTGGAAAACTAATTTTATGAAATCTGTGCAACATTTTCCTTTATCATCTCGTGGCATTTAACAAATTATATGTGGGTGTAGACATTAGTGTGACTCAGCGTTATTAAATCACAAAATCTTAGCTCTCGTAGGATATTTTGCTTATTTAAGAGCTCAGTTTTGAAGGAAATAAAATGTTTACAGTAGTAACGATTTGAAGAACTGAAAGTGACAAGTAACCAATCTTTTCTGATTAAGCTTGAAAATGACTCAAAATACTTAGTCTTAAAATGACTGTAAGTGCCGGGGTTTACAGTTTTGGTGACCTGACTCTCTCTGAATGTTAGTTGGTATTACAGCATCGGGAAGCAGCCTGGGTAGTATGTACCTGCATCATGTAAACAACGTGTATTTTTAAATGTGACTACTTACCCTTTCTTTTTTCAGTATGTATAATCTGTCATATTTTAAATCTGATACCTTATTCTGAATCTGTAATGCTTTTTATTTACATCTGGAATTCTAACTGTTCTTCCTATTTAATCTCTGTATCTGCCTCGTGACCTCAGATAGACACCTTGTGAGGCTTTTGTCCTGTAGAGTCTGCACTCTTGCAGAAAGTGAGCTTTTGTGCATGAACTGGAACTTACTGATGGCAGAAGATCTGAAGAGAAACAAGAATTCTAGTACTCCTCTAATGTTCAATGCTATTAATGAGGCCTGTATTTTATTAAATCACACACAGGTGGTAGGTACATACATACAAAACTGTTCAGGTTTGTGTATGTATACTGTTTAAAAAAAAAAAGTGATTCTACAAGATGTTTAAAACAGCAACGTTGCATTTATTAGGAATTGAGCTACAGAAAGATACGATGTTCTAAACTGTCCTGAACCCTGAAGTCTAGAGAAAATGTCCTTTTTCCTCTAATGAGTGAAGACCCATCTCAGCACTGCTCTGCTTTAGGGTGCAGTCATGGCAACGTGCATGTTTGGCATGCAGTGCCCTTTTCTCCCTTGTCTCTGTGTTGAATGAGGTCTAGATGTGAGTGCTCCGTCATGCAGATCTGATAAGCTCCTGTGCTGAGCACTAGGAACCTATAAAGGCTACCTGGAAACTCTGACACATTATGCAGTGTCATGGGAGAGATTGTCTGATAGTTTCAGGAGATCACCGATGGTAATTACAGTCCATCTAGGGTGCTGCTGCTTTGCACCTTAATCTCATCTGAAGCATAGAAAAATCTTTAGCTAACCTTCCAACTATGAGCTGATCTGCTGTGGGTTTCCTGAGTCTGCAAAAATGTTTGATAGATGAGATTTGTGATGTTAACTAGAAGGATTTGGAGATTTTTAAAATGCTTACACAGAGACAGGGAGCAAAAATGGGCAATTCCTGGCTCAGAAGAAAATCTGTAGAAAGTAGTGAATATGAATGATACTGAGAGACTTCAAATACTTTTAGCAGTGACTATACGCTGGTCACTGGATGAATAGTATGTTATAGGAAAGATTGTATCTGTCGCTGTGTCTGAAATACTCATATTTTGATAAGGCATCCTCATCTGCTGACCTTTAAGGTGTGTGTTAAGGGACAGTTTATTATTCTGAAAGTCATTTTGGGAATCACGAACCATGAGAAACACTTAGTAGTAGGCTGGTTGGGGGGTAGCATTGGTGACTAGAAGAGCAAAATTATTTCAGGCTTTTTAAAAAGAAATGTTAGATGGTAATTGCTTTAGAAATAAGCAGGTACTGCTGAGTTCTGCAAGAGCTTTAGGAACAGCCTATGCTTTTCTCGGTGTACTCTGATGTACTTAAATAGGCATGTAGACTGCCAGGCGCTTATACTTTCTGTGGTGGACTGTAGATGCAACTTCATGAAAGAGTTCAAAATTGTCCTCCTTCCTTGATGCCGAGTCTTTTCCAGAGAAAAAGAGCAGTCGCTGGGACCGTGAATAAAAGTGCTCCAGGTGACTACAGAGCCTGGAGTGTACAGACTTCTGTGTATTCTTTTGAAAGCCTAAAAGTACTGCAAATACAATTTTAATGTTCGTTAAATTGTATTCTAGAAAGTCCTAAAATACTTTTTCTTTTCCTCAGTTGACTGCTAGTTTCTTATAATTATATGTGAATCCTGGCTTTCATTAAAAAAAATGTAAGTAAGTCTGAAAGCCTCATGGCCACGGAGAAAAGTGTAACCGAGCTTTAAACATGTAACCCTAAAAGGCTTAGTAGAAGAAAAATAAAGAACCTCTATCTATTTCTAGGTACTTGAGGATTTTTCCTTAAAAATCATAATGTTTTTGTGATCTGACATGTCAGATTTAAACACCTGGAGTTAGTGGTACTAATGCAGAGACCAAGGAAATATGAAAGGGAGAGGGAGGGGGACATACAATCAGAATATCTGATGAAAGTATCACTGACTGCAGTTAGGTAAAAAGATAAAATTTATGTAGTTGATGCAAAACCTACCTGTACTGCTTCAGACAGCAATGGTCCTGAGAAGTGAAACAGAACTGGAAAAGCTTCATACAGAAATGTAAAATGTAGCAATTACCATAATAATAATAATAAAACCCAAACTGTCATGGTTTAACTCCGGCTAGCAAAATACAACAAAGCTGCTCTCACAAATCCCCCTCCCCTCCTCCAATGGAGGGGGAGAATCAAAGGTAAAAGAAATAAGGAAGTTCGTAAAATAGAAATAAATATAATTCAGATATATGTTCTTATATATTAGTATTATGTGTATATTACTAGTATAACCAAATACTACTACTAATAGATAATTAAAATAAGAGAAAACATAAAATACAATCTGATACAGTTATGATACTTTTGCTCACCACCCACTGACCAGTGCACAATCAGGTGCTGAGTAGTGAGAGTCAGACCCAGAGACCCCGAGAGCGATCGCAGCCCAAGCGCTGCAGCCCGAGAGCTGTCGCAGCAGAGTCCCAGCGAACCCTGTCAGCGATAGCACGACCGGGAAAACTAAACAAACCAACCAACTACTTCACGAACGAGCCAACGCAGGAGATAACAAAACAGCTAACGCAGGATGCAGTGAGAAAAAAAAAA
>NW_010274003.1:3933-6420 GCF_000690775.1 Eurypyga helias
GATATGGTTTAGTGGTGGACAGATACGGTTGGACTGGATGATCTCTAAGGTCTTTTCCAACCTAGTGATTCTATGATTCTATGATTCTATACCATTTTCGTCATGTTTAAGTCCCATACTATCCATAAATTCACATTAACCAGCTTCCCCTCTCCCATCCCATCCCACTCAGATATTGTTCCCTTAGTCTATGAACCATCTTGGTCAAATGTCCATTAAAATGTCTATCAGTCCATGACTTTGGCTTCCATCAGGTGGTCACTCAGGACAGAAAAGGTGAAGTGTTGCGTGGGATCGTTGGGCGCCGATGCCAGCTCAGCTCATGGCACTGCTGCACTCTGGCAAGGCTGGACCTCTGTAGGTTCAGGTGATCTCTGCCAGAGTGATGCTTACAACATAGAACTCAGAACAAGGGTTATTTTCAACAATTAATGTGCATCATGCAATTTAATTCATGGGCTAGTTTCACCCAGAACCAAATCTCCTTGAGGCACACCTCCAACTTGCACATCTCGCCTTACCCACCACAACAGCTCCACACCCTGCAGTGCAGCCGTGCAAACCCGTGTGGTATTGTCAGTGTCAGCCGGCGCCAGTGCCAGTTGCCCCAGTGCAGAAAAAGCAATGGAAACGTAAATCAGGCTGTTTGGTAAAGGGGGAGGAGGAGGAGACAGCAGGGCCATCTAGAAGGACAGATGCAGAGGAGATAGAGGCATTACATACACCTGTAGTGTCAGAGACAGAGGATGATGGTGATGCAGATGTAACCATGCGATCCTTATCCATGAAGGAGCTCCAGGATATCCAGAGAGACTTTGGCCGTTGTCAGGATGAACGTGTTATTACCTGGCTGCTCCGCTGCTGGGATAATGGGGCCAGTAGCATTGAATTAGAGGGCAGAGAAGCCAGGCAGTTGGGGTCACTTGCTAGAGAGAGTGGCATTGACAAAGGGATTGGGAGAAAGACACAAAACTTAAGCCTCTGGAGGCGGTATCCTGAGGGAAAGGTATCCTTTTAAGGAAAGTGTGTGCCCCATAACCTATGCAAATGGACCACCATAGAGAAAGGTATCCAGTACCTGAGGGAACTAGCTGTGCTAGAGTCAGTTTATCGTGACGGGAAGGGGATAGATCCAGATGAAGTTAAACCACAACACAAACAAAAACCAAAACAACAAAAAGCCCACAAAACAAAAATGATGAAAACCCACAAACAAAACAAAACCCTGCAGTTACTGATTGTACCTTGTTATCACAAGCTGCAGATGAGGCAGTGTCTGGAGAAGGTGACAACATGTGAAAGAAACGTTTGGAAAGATAAACACCTTTTCCTTTTGTTTTGAGAAAAATTAAAGAAGAGATGGTCAAAACCATTTTCCTGTAGGAATAAAAGTTAGTCAGACCGATCCTTGCAGTTCAAAGTTGTTTGCATCATTCATGGATGCCATCGTTGGTGGTCTAAACGGTTGCCTAAGTTGGTTCTGGAAACAAAACCAAGACAGTGTTAACGTATGTCATCGGATGCAAAGGTGTGATAGAAATAGCAGTAGATGGCTGCATTTTAATAGCAGTTACGCAAGCTAGACATTGCTTTTTAAGGACAACATAAGAATTAAAAGAAAGCTTGTGATTATTTTAGATGGTTCAACAGAAATATCAGTTCAATGTTGATCGTGTATCAGAAATGTAAGCAATGTCAGGGGCTATTTGGGAGGATGGAGAATGAAACAGGAGAATGAAACATGGAGAATGAAACATCTCTGCTGTGTGATGTTTGTGGTTATCATCAAACTCTGTGGGATTATATGAGGTCCAGCAACGGGAAGTGGGGATAATCAAAATCATTGAATGGCTTCCATGTGCAGAGCGGATATGTGTCTGGTAAAGTGACAGCGCAGCGCGTATACCACGGAAGGTAGTAAGGTATGGGCAGCACAAGAGGATGTACAGGGAGTGCTCATTGCTTGGGGCTTCCAGATTCAAAACAAACAAAAGGAGGGGCATCGTGACACAATGAGCTGTGACTTTGCTTGCTTGCCTTTATGTGGATATGAGGGGAAGCTGCATGTGATTATGGAAGAAAAATTATTAAATACCTAGAAACTGCCTCTGACCCAAGAATTTCCTGAGCTGGCAACGTCTGGAAGCTTTTCTAAGTGAAATAGAAGGAATGTTTTAAACAAGAATTTTTCATTGAAAGATTTCTCACCTGATTAGCTGTGGTCAGAATCTGAGTCACCTAAACAGTGTGAGAAAACTAAGTGAAAAATTAGCTTAGCCCTTTACGTAGGGATTACTTAAGGGAGGTTTTATATCTGAAACAAATGGGTAAATAAAAAAGCAGTAGCAAAATAACAAAATAGGTGGAGTAACAGGAAAACTCATTTGCATTATGAATGTAAACCTTTAAGTCAACAGTAAATTAGGAGTGTTTCTTTAAAGGATAAATGTTGATCCTAGATCGAGGGGATAGTTGTCTGTCATATTC
>NW_010274004.1:0-2035 GCF_000690775.1 Eurypyga helias
GCTGTCTTTCAGCTTCCCCTTTCTCTCTATTCAAAGGTCAAACAAAACCCCAGTTATAAATAAAGGCCAAAGAAGGTAAAGTGAGCTATGTGGTGAAGAATCTGTGTCGTCAGTATTACATGAGATAGCCAGGCTGGTCGAAGACCAGCAGCGCGTCCCATTCAGCAGTCGGGGCAGCAGTTTGAGCAGCAGTAAACCTTAGTGACAGCACACCAAAACCCCAGCGTGCAGCACCTGTCGGGTTTATTTCCACACCAAAGGGTGGGAAAGTTAATCGGGGAGGAGGGGAACATCGCTTTTCATCTCCATGACGAGGTCTGCGTAAAGCTTTTGGAATATGCTTTGGTCTCCTGGAATACGCACTGAGCCCATGGCACGCGACAGTGTATTCAGTGTTTAGCTTGTGAAAGCCAGGGGATGTGTTAAAAATAAGTATTCAGTTCCCACTGTGAAAAAATGAGGTGTAATTTGAGTAAAATAATGGGATATATATGCAGAACAGTGAGGGGACTTTGGGAGCCTATGGACAGGAGTATGTGACTATAAGAGCATGAAAAAAGTGGTGTTTGCTTTATTTATTAACTTTGCTATCAGAAATAGTCTCTCAGAGAAGTAGATGAATAAAATGATGTAAATGTGGTGTGTTTGTGTAGTGTTAGATTGATCTGAAGTCCTGCACCTGAGGGTGTTTATCTGCCTTGCATCATTTTTTGGAAAGCATCAGTTTGTCATGTGCTGAGTGCTCGTGTAACAAATTCTTTATGTGGGAAACAAATTCACAACTGTACAAGTTATGTTTTGTACACCTACGTGAAATTTAAACTTCGTTATTTTCATCTTGTCAGTTTTAAATTCTTTTATGTGGGAAACAAATTCACAACAACTGTACAAGTTATGTTTTGTACACCTACGTGAAATTTAAACTTCGTTATTTTCATCTTGTCAGTTTTCCCTCTTGTCGTCTGTAGGGAATGGGTTCTGCCAAAAGCAGTTAACTACAGCGAGAGCTGTCAGGAGGAAGCAGCAGAATATTGCTTTTGGGTGATTCACCCAAACTTTAACCGTTCACGGACAGTTTTCTCCTAGCAAATCTAGCTAGAATAAATGCACTTGCATAGGCGGTTACCTTTCTCGCTGCTGCTGCTTCTACTGAGGAGCTGATAGAATTAAAGAGATGTCTGCTAAAAAGCGCTAATGACTTACTGATTTGCATCTTTCACACCTTGCCATGAGAATAATAAGCTCATTATTGTAATTAGCCTTGCGCTGCTTCCTGCAGTTCCTTGCCACTGTGTACACTGTTAGGTACACGTATTATAGTTCTGTCTGTGGTGTAGAAAAGTGAGGAATTTTGTATTTTTTTTCTCCAGCTCTCCTTAGAGAGAGAGCAAATGGTGTGTCCCTTGTCCTCATAGTTGTGTTGTGTGTTCGCTCTGCTCCCAGCGCCTTCTGTGCTTCACCCCAGCAAGTGCCAAAAGCATTTGAGCTGTGCACAACGCCAGCAGTAGCTGCCATTATCAAAGGATGACCTTCTGCATTCTGACACTGCTAGGAACTCCTGCACCGCTTTATCCAAAGCAATGTGATAGGAGGGAAAGTCGTTTCTTTCTGCTGCATTCAAGAATGGTCACCAACTGTAACAATTAATGCTGTACAAGTATTTGGACTTGGCTTCACAGGCACATTTCTGCTGCTTCACCTTCTTTAAAAGAAGCGAGGCAACTGCAGCCCGCACATGGTCCTGTCACTAAAATGCCTATGAAATATTGAAAGCAGAAAATCAGTATTTTGGTTTCCATTGTAAGTTTGGTATGTTTTGAAACAAGCTTGTCGGTGAGCTAAGACTGATCTAGGAAACATTAAGTAGTTATCTTCTTTTTTCTAAACTCTTACAGTAGTTCAGAGTCGGAGATGGAGGAGGAAGATGAGGAGGAAGATGATGAACTACTGCTACCTCAGCAACCCCCTTCAGACTTGGGTGGTGTGCCGTGGAAAGAGGCTGTGCGTATCCATGCCCTCCTGAAGGGAAAGAGGG
>NW_010274004.1:2066-46164 GCF_000690775.1 Eurypyga helias
TGAGTAAAATCATGAGATTGAGGACAAAGAAGACGAGGAGGAGGAGGAGGAAGATGACGAAGAAGAGGAAGATGAGGAGTCGAGTGAAGGTTAGACAGACTGATTCATCCTTCCTTTGTGCTAAATGGCAGGGAAAACCGAGTTGAGTATTTGCCATGCAGAATGAGAAAGATTTGCCTTGGAAAACTTTCCTCCTTCTTTCACTTCTTTATTGCTTTGATTTTTTTGAGAGAGTAACTGCCAAGGAAAGCTTTAGGTGGATCATTCTGGATACAGATGTCTGCCTGCAGGGCAGTTACAGCACTAGTACCAACAACAGCACTAGTACCAACACAAGATGCTTCCCATACACCATGCCAACATGTGCAATTCACAGCTTTGTGACACTGTATTGTTTTATTGTTGTTTTTTTATTATTATTGGGAATTGGATTTGAATGTGCCCTTTGTTGTTGGGCAGCAAGAACTGGAAGCACTATGGAGGCAGTGTTTTCAGTTTTGCAGAGTGCCTCACTCGGGGTAGTGCCCTGTAACTGCCCATCAGGGTACACTCACCAGGGCATCCCAGAAGAAGCTGCTTGTAGCTCTCGGTCATTAAAAGCCCACTTTGAGAAATCAGGGAGTTCAGGTGGTTCCCATTTTTAGCTCTGAGGGATTTCTGTGGAAAATCTTGGGGAAAGACTCCTTGACCTGTGTTTGTCTCAGTGATCAAAATGCAAAGTTTGCGCTAAGAATAGACATTTATGGCGTTTCACCCCTGTGCCCAATTTCTCGCTGCTCTTGTCTTTGTCTTTGTCCTCACATTTCTTTTTGTGAAGACTAGTAGACTCCAAAGAGCTTCTTCGTAAAGGTCTTTGGCCGCCTCGTGCAAGCAGAGGGCCAGTTTTTTAAGTCTTGACGGCAGTTTTGTTGATGAGCTCAGCAGGCTGCTTGGCTGCTTTTTCAGCGGAGGAGCTGTGCCTCCGTCACTGGAGGCTGTGGAAGTCAAGACTGCTTTTTAAGTAGGTTAACATGCATGTTGTGTGTCCAGTCTGCTAAACCATGGACATCATTCCCTTGGAGCCCTTTTCCTATCAGACCCTTGGAATGCAGCGGGGGTATGGGGACTCACTGGATTGCCAGGCGGTCTCTCCTTCTGATTCTGTCCTTTCTCTCTTTCTCTCTCCATTGCGTGTGTGTACTTGGGTGTCTGGTGTTCTATATGGATGTGTGGTTCCCTCTGCTGTAGAGGGGGAGTATTGCCCTTGGGAGAGAGAGCTGCAGCAAGGCCTCTGGCTTCAACGTCTCTCAAATGAAGAGGACACGGGTACATTTAAAGGTACCCGTACACCATCTCCACTTCCATTTCCCCAGAGGAGGGGGGAATGTTTTAAAGAGCAGGTCCCACATGAGAAGTTTCTGTGGTTTATGTAATTGCTTTACCAGCTCCCTAAAAACTGATTCGGTGTCTGTTACTATCTTCATCTCCCGGTCCAAGTGCCATATATCAGGTCTGACATTGCCACTGGTCTTAAGCAAAAGATGAATTTGCCGAGTACCTCAAGATATTTAGAATGCCTGGGAAATTTTCTAATGCATGAACAATGACTCCCAGGTATTTAAGAGGTTCAGACACAGACTAAGTGTTCCTGTACATGGGACATGTGAAACGTACTGCCTGTAGATTGCTACATCAGCAAACTTGCATTTTTTGTGGTTGTCCTTTGTGAATGTGTGTCTGGGGGGGAATCAAGCTGCGGCAATCCCTCAAGATTTTCACACAGCCGTATAATGGGCATAAAATTAATCTGACATTCCAGTCTAAGTGGTGGTGTTATTTTCTATGATGCCTTCTCTCGCAGTTTATTTCTCATGGTTGTTTTTTTTTGAAGCACTTGGTTCTAACACCTTGTTAATCCCTTCTTCCCTCAATGTGGTTCATTAGAGCCAGAACACATTGGAAAATCCAAGTGCCTTCCTGCAGGTAAGAGGGCATATGCAGTTGTCAAACTGCATATTTTGTAGCTTATGGTTCTAACAACCATAGCTTAGCTTCTGACTTTTTTTTTTTTAAAAAAAAAAAAGGAAGAAGCATGTATAATTTTTCCCAATTTAACTTTTCTGATGGTAAGAATGAGAAGTATTAGTAAGTTGGCTGAAGAGCATAGCTGAAGAAGTTTCCCCTGTTGTAGCTGCCACTGTACTTTAGGCCTGGCTCCTAAGGAGTTGATTGGTGGGTGGCTTCTCGTTCCATTAAAAGTTCAACACTGAGGCTGCCCTCTTCTCACAAAGTGCTGGTAGGTGCTACTGTGGAACTGGAGCAGAACGCTACCTCTCCAAATCCAAGGGCAGTTAATGTCCAGCTTCCTGCAAAGCTTAGCTGGCAGCCTTCAGGGAAGGCTACACCAGGCATCGTTTGCAATTCTTTAGAGTTTAGACCTCAAGGAAGCGTTAGGTGTGCCTGTTAGCCACGCAGCAGTCCTCTGTGGCTGGCTGTACTGCTGTTGATTACTGGGGAAGGTGAGAAGGACCCATGTCCTGACCAGAGACCTGTGGAGTAACTGAAGGTGTATATGTTAGCCTGGTCTAAATCCCAGAGAAATCTGTTTGAAAACATGCAGATCACGTGGGACCTGCTCTTTCCGAGCCTTGCTGAGTGACTATATACTTCTCAGCCATTGCTGGCAAACCTAAACCTTTTAACACAAAATTTGGTGTGGCGATGCAAATGCTAACTCTACTCATCCTGGGGCCTGCATGCGAGTGCTTTGGTACTGAGTGAGAAAAGCTCAGGTTCCTCTCCCAGCAGGATGTCCAGTAGCTTTGGTAGGCTATGCAGCTGTGCACATTGGTAGGAAAACTCTCTGATGAGGGGACAGAGACACAAAACTGCTAAATACTTGGCTAAATTCTGAATCCCACTTTGCATTTGAGTATGTGTGTCTGAAGCCTTTTCCCCTTTATTAACCAGCTGGAGATTCTGTCCTTCCTGCAGGTCTTTCTGCCTGTTCCTTCTGCAGTTCTAATGCCAAGTGCCACACGCAGTCATTCCTGAAACGGAAGTCCCAAACGCTTGGTCACGTCTGGGGAAAACATGTCTGGGAGAGAGGAACTAGTTCACCGTATGACAGTGGACAGTCTAATTGCCTCTAAGGTTCTAAACTGCTGGAACAGTATTTTGCCCTACTCAGTGGTAATCCAGCTGTTGTGAAAATTTACTTCCTACTTTATAAAGTAGGTGGGCGTTTTACTTTTCAGGAGAAGTCATTTGTTTCATCCTGCAGGTGCCGAACGCCTGTCGCCTGTAGAATGGGTTATTTTATTACGGGCAACTAAGACCTGAGCTATAGTGCCGTAGCACAGACAGCACACTGGCCGCAGGGTAGGCGCTCCCAAGGTGCGTATTCTGCAGAGGGTGAAGCAAGTTGCTCATCAGTTGCTTCAGGTGCCCGTTGTTCCCTTTGACACTCCATAGGTAGCTGAGCAGTGTGGAGGCAGGTGAGTGAGGAGTAATGCGATTTTTTTTTTAAACAAGTTAATTTGTGCGACAGGAAATCGCTTCTGGGGAAGTGGGAGGGCTGTTAACTCATAATGAAAATGCTGCTGTTCTTCAGGAAAAAATTCTACCCCTCAAGTCAGTACAAAAGAGCAGGAGCAAAGTAGTGCTTTAAGTGCTGAAGTCAACGTTCCCCCACGTGTGAGTATACATGTACACACACAGGTGAAACTGAGATCCATCCTGCCATTTAATTCACAAAGAAATAGGTAGCCAGCATAGGAAGCAGTGCTTAACGCAATAGTAGGGAATGAAAGACCTTTTGTTTTGGTGGTCAAACTACAATGCAGATTGTCCCTTGCCTTGAATAGCCAGATGTCTTTGGCAGTAATGATAATGAATGGGCTGAAGGAGCTGGAAGTTGCTGCTAAATTGGTATTTACATACCACGTATTGTTGGACACCCAGAGAATGTCTTTCATTTCAGCGAAGCTGCTTGCAGTAGAGAGAATCTACAATGATGTTTTTAATAGCATCTCTCTGCCTTTGGAATGGCGTTGTTCAGCTTTGATGGGAAGGAGGAGGAGCGCTGTATGCGTGTACCACAATGCTTTTTCTGTCCTGCAAACTGATCGCAGCCAGTAATACCTTCTTTTCTTCTTTTATTTCCTTTCCTATGATGTCTTTCCTTTCCCTTCCACTGTTCTCCCGTCTTTTCCACCCTGTCCTTCCTACCCCCTTGCCTACGTCCTGGTATGACGTGCCCTCCTCCTGCTAGCTGGGAACCTTAGACTGCAGCAGATTGTAAATCCGGTTGATCCTCTGGAGATCCTGGCAGATGTGCACTGGACACACATCCGTGAAAAAGAGGAGGAGGAAAAAATGGTCCCACCCTCAAAGTCCTCCACCTCCAGAGGTAATCTCCCCCAAGCCCTCACTGTCAGTTCCTGGATCTCGGTTGCAGCTGTTGAACTCTGTTGCTTCTGCGCCCGCCGAGAGCGGGGAACTTCAGCAGGGGCAGCGGGGATTGAAAGGAGCTACTTTCAGGTTACTCTGAATTTACGCTGGGCTAAACATTTCGCTTCTCAGGTCAGTGTCTACTTAAAGTGACTGCTTTCTCAGCCCTGTGGTGGTGTGACTTCTCCTGAGCCGTTTGTCCTGCTTTGACTCCGGAGCACTTTTCCTCACTACACACGTGATTTGATAGTGCTGTCAGTCAGCCCTCAGTTACTGACTTTCGGGATAGTAAGAGAAGCTGTTGTGCTTTTTGTGGCAGTGAAGGCTCTGTGCTGCTTCAGGGAGAGCTGGAGGGCTGTCTTATGTAGCTACTGCAGCGAACATTGAACAGGGGCAGCCCCTGTACTGAGCACATTGCTGCTGCTTTCCAACGTGTGTAACTGCATCTGCTATTAGTAGGGAATGGTGGGGTTTAAAGGGCTTGCAAATCTGATCAGCAGTGGTTCTGACTCCCTGTGTTTAAGATTCGACAGCATATCTGTTTTTTAAAGTGATGTGTGACCTGTGTGAGTTGCAAGTTAAAGGAAAACTTCGGAGGGGGAAAACTCCAATAATCTAGCTTTCTTCTAAGCACCTTCCAGCAGTCCCTGCTGACCTTATTCTAGGCTATATTATAGTGTGTCTTAAGGTAAGTATGTCATAGGAGCTTTACCTCTGCAGAAGCCTAGGCTTAATACAAGTTAACCGTGCAGTTGATGAGTAGTGGTCTTCTCTCTGAGTTTGTAACCATCATGTCAGAATTGTACAGGGAGTAAGTGTGATTTACAGCGAATGTGAAATTAAGTTAATGACTGATCTCTATTAAAAAAGCTGAGGGCTTTATCCTGTGTTGCCCGATGTATTCCATTCCAGATAACAATCTTTTCCTCATAGTTCTAGATACTTGTTTTTTAAACCCTGGTCTGACTTGATACGCAGTTCCAGATTGCTTGGCCGCACTTGTAATTGCAGTTTGTAGAATGCACTGGAATTTTTCTGGTGTGAAATCTGCCCTCTGATGGGCATTTCCTTCCCAGTGCAACCGCAGAAACGGGCTGTGTTCAACTGTCTGTAACATTCAACATTGCTAGGGTAGTTGCTTAACGTTTAAAAACACTACATAAGCAATGTTAACACAGTTTAAGCTTACTACAATTAAGGTTACTTTAGCTTCTGCTTGAGGGACTGTATCACTACAGTTTCCAAACTTTTAATTTCTATTTTATAATTCCTACTTTTCCATAGTGTATCAGTATGGCTGCCAGCAAAGGATGATCCTTCCAAAGTTGATTTTGTGGTCTTTCCAACTTCCTTTGGGAAGGAAAGCGCAGTATTTCCTTCGCTTCGCCTCCAACTGGGGCAAACTTGGACAGTCTCTATCAGTTCATTAGCTGCTTCGATTACTTTGTCCTACAGTACAGCTGTGTGCTGGCGCAGCAGCAGTTTGGTTTTTAAAGGGCTCTGGCCAATAAGTAACCTGTGGACACGCTGGAAGTTTTCAGCTGGAGTGCAACAGACAGATGTGCTGCTGGCTGAGCTGTATTCTGCGATACGAGGTGTTTGGAGAGCCAGCCCGTCAGTAGCTGCGGCGATAGTTTGGTGTGAAAGCCTGGGGTAGCGTGACGGTACACAGAATCCCCTCTCGGTCTGCGCTCTTCCTCATCTGCCGGCATTCGCGCCGGGCAGCACACGTTCTGGGACGCCTGTTACGACCGCCCCTCTCTCCTTGCTCAGCTCTTTCGTCTCCTAGTTTCCCTCCCCTGCAGAGTTTCGAGCGGAGCACGGCAGCAGCAACCGGCTGTCAGACGTGCTGTTTCTCACTGTGCCGTCCTGTCTCCTCTAACATTGCAGATCCTAAAGGGAGATCAGGCCCCTGACGTTTGTACGTTATCCCGATTTAAACCCCAATCCTGCAATCAGTTGTTTAACATCTCATAGGTTTTATTCCTGTGTTTGCTACTGAAAAAATTCCCTTTGTCACTCTTCTGTTTTAGACGCTTACTGATGATCTAATTCTGATTTCTGACAATTTATTGTTTTTTAAATTCAGCGTCCGACCTTCCCTCCGTACGCCATGAGGCGGTACAGGCGTGGCTGGAGACGGTCCCTGGAGGTAGTTTGGTGATGTTCTATGTATTCCAATGCACAATAACCCTGCCCATCTCTTCTCCATGCCTTCAGCAGCTGAGCTGGTACTTTAACCCTGGAACTTACGGCCCTGTCGCTACTGCATGAGTGGACGTGGCGGGAGGGAGGAAGGGGAGTGTGCATGCACGCCTTGCTCAGACAGTCCGTTCTTGCATGAACCTGACCTTTGTTGTAACCCTTCTGGAGTCAGGCCAAACAGAGAGCTCATCTTGGGTGCAGTAAAGTAGCAGGAGGAATCTAGCCGAGTGCTTCGATTTGCTTGGTGAACTGAAGACCGGAGCAGTTATTCTTCCCCAGGCTCCTTGAGAAGAAGAACATGGGGCTTGCTTGCCATCGTACGATTGACAGAGAGTGCTTAAAGCAACTGCAGTTCTCTGAAGCAGCTGCAAACTCTTGTTACCTGGTGAAGAAAAGGGGAAAGAAGAGTGAGGTTGAAGCTGGGATCTCTAGGAACAGTGATGGCTGTTTGTCTCCTTTGCCTTGGGGTTCACGTTACTCAGGAAAGCCTCAGGAGAGAGTTGCAGGAGGTGGAGCTCGGCTGCTTTTTTTGATGCGGTCCTCTACGCTGTATTGCAAAAGCGATGAGCCTGAGGGTTCTGGGCTTAGAGTGAGGGAGTAAATTTGTGTCAAGCGGAGAAGGTATCTCAATCAGCGGAGAGGTTTGTGGCTAGCTCGCTGGTCTGCAGCTGAGTTGCTCTGGCACATCAGAATAGCTAGCTTGCCTATCCAACTTTGCTTCTGCTGCTGCTTTGGCAAGGCAGCAGCGTTCACAAGACGCCTGCACTCGATGCAGTCTGCTCACGGCTGCTAGCTGGTACGGACCAAGTGCTCATCCCAGTTTCTGGCTGCCGTAGTGTGTAGCTTCTGAGTTATTGTGTGACAGCTTTTGGCCTCTTGCTCCTTATCCTAACGGCATATACGTATATGCACAGTATATGTATCATATAACCCGCCACCTGCAAGCTCTCCACATCCCTCAAAATGGGATCCACCCTTGCACCAAGTTGTTACTTATCTGTGCATCTGTAATCTTCTGTTGAGTTTTGTGTACCAACCTATTTAAGAATTGATTATCTCCCCTCTGTCCCACACACCCCGTGCGTGTCATGGTCAGTTCGTGGTTTCTGGATCTGAAGACACACACATACATAGTGGTAACAGATATTCCTGACCTCAAAGTTACATTTTTGCAGGTTTTGATTCAGATCACTCACATTTGCTGCTACCGTAAAACCATTCCATGACATTGTTATTTCTAACATAACATAAGCTACTGCATGCTTAAGCAGCAATTAGAGCGGGACACAGTTTGGTTTTGTTCAGTAGATTTCTAAATGCCCTTGTGGGCAATCCAGCCTTCGCCATATGAATCAGTCTCCTACGCTCAACATCTGTCTGATTCTGGACGCTGACGTAAGGGAATAGACCAGTGCTTTATCACACCTAAGTGTAATTGCCTTTTCACAGTAGCTGACAGAAAATAAACCAGCCCGTACCTTTGTCTGTCTCAACACTGAGAGGGGAAGAACATGGAAAAAGAGAAATTCTGAGGTTGGAGGAAGAAGGCAGACCACCCACTGAAGGCTGTGTTTCGAAATAAGTAAAAAAGCTGTGTTAGACAAGGAGGAGAGGCTACAAGACCTCCATTTTAGGGAGGTCTTTTGTTTGCAAGATTGTCTTAATTAGCAGTGCTAGCATATAAATGGTTCCAAAAGCCACATCGGATCAGGGCCCACTCCCTGACTCTGGAGAACACTGGCACAGCACAGTTCACTCCCATATAGCTGAGCTTTATTGCCATCCAGTATCGGGGGGCTGCATCTGGACTGCCAATTGGAAACAGCTTCCAGCCCTACCATGGGAACTGACGGCTGACAGTCATGCCAGGAGCCCTCCTAAAGATGCCAGTATGAGACTATGCATTCAGGTCCGAAGGCATGCACCGCTTAGTTTACTGGTATAGGCACCACCAAGAAGGTCATAAATATATCTATCATCATCATTACAGGACCGTATCCTATGTGTATGGTTATCAAAGGTGCATAATATACATGCTGACTGTGTATGCGTTTGAAATGCAGTATGCAACAGAGTTCAATACCTGCATATTGTTGAATGTGAACTGATGCTAACTCGCTGCACAGATCTAAAAATGTAGTTGACTGACTCTACTGTGGGGAAAAAAACCTGGAAGTGGTGGCTTCTTTTTTTTATATGTAAATCATGCTTTATGAAAATGCTTAACAAAAAAATAATTCAGCAAATCATCCACAGCACTAGAGATGGGACAGGGTGTTGTAAGGTTTAGTTTTTTTGAAAAAGTATCATTTAATGATGAACTTTAGACCCCACAGTTTGGTCTTGTCTCTCCTGTAATTAAATCCTGTCACAAACAGTGATGTCAAATGCCCTTTTTCAGAGTTACAAATCCAGGAATCTTTCCTTTATTCTGACCCAGCAAATCAAAGTACTTTGTGTAAAAAGAAGAAAGCTTTGGATATATCTTTTTATCTACCTAAAAATATCTCAATTAATTTGTGTCCTACTTACTGGTACAGCATATGAAGTCTCTTAGACCCTTTTAACCAAAGACTGCTGTAGCTGCAGAGAGTTAAACAGTTTGCAAATGTAATAATGATCAATCCCAGAGCTAGACTCTGTCTCTGGCTTCACCCTCAAAAGCCCGTTTCAATTTCAAGATGAACAGTTGTGGTACATTGTGAGATTTCAGTTTTCCCCTCACACACATGTGGTATAATGTGGTGGTAACTGTTCTGGGGTGCTAAAGAAAAGAATAATCTTCCTTGAAGAACAGTGTGCTTCATTCTGGTTTGATTTCCTCCCAGTCCCCTTTGTGTTGGTTTTTTCACAAGGCCTGTTGCTCAGAAAAGCCCTGGCTGCTTTCACTTCAAAAGCCTTGGAGACTCCCCGAGGGCAGGCATTCCTTGATTCGTTGGAGTCTGGAAGTATCATTTCACCATAGATATCTTTCCAGCTGACACATTTCAGGATTCCTTGTTTTGGCAGTAATTAATAAATGTCCCCACTATAAACCGTTGGTACAGTTGAATGTAGAACCTTTTCACTGTATTATTCCTTGGTTTGGGGTTTTTTGTTTGTTTTCTCACTACTTGAATATATTCTAGCTCCATGTGAGGATAACGATGTGGAGGACGAGCTGGGCACAGAGCCTGCAGACACAGAAGGGCAGGCAGGTGAAGAGGGAGACACGGGTGCAGAGCTGGATGACGGTAGGGTACCGCCGTGCGTCGTTTAAACCTGCTGTGTGAACAGGGTGGTGTTGGCAGAAAACGCTTTGTATGAGGCTACTTCACCCTGATCTTATTTTTAGTGATGTAGGGGTTTGTTTCAAAGAGTCAAGAGGGACCCAGGAGCGAAGGGCAAAAAGAAACAGAACCACCTTAATGCTCTGGGCTGTAGAATAAATTCCCTCTTACCATCTGCTAACTAGAGGGCTTGGTCTTGCCGTCCGTGTTCAGTACTAATCCTGCTGCTTTGTATGAGGCTACTTCACCCTGATCTTATTTTTAGTGATGTAGGGGTTTGTTTCAAAGAGTCAAGAGGGACCCAGGAGCGAAGGGCAAAAAGAAACAGAACCACCTTAATGCTCTGGGCTGTAGAATAAATTCCCTCTTACCATCTGCTAACTAGAGGGCTTGGTCTTGCCGTCCGTGTTCAGTACTAATCCTGCTGAATTACAGAAAAGTCCACAATATTATGCCAAAAGTCTTCCCTTGCTGGTGTAAAATGAACAGCATCAGCCAGAAAACACTGAAAAATTTCAAGAAAACTACAAGGTATGACTTCAAATGCTGATTTTTTAAATTTGTAATAATAGTCCATCATTTACCACTTAAATTACTCTAATGAGCACACAAAAAAAGGAGTGAAACATATAGGTGTTCAGGCTGTGAAGGTGATTAGCACCAGGTGAATAGAAGGGAAGGATTGTGAAAGTTTTTAAAATAATAAACCGATGTCCTGATGGACTTGTATCCACAAGCTTTTGTTTTCTTCCCCCTGCCCCGCCCGTGGTCAGATGACATCCCCTCTGACGCAGAAGCAGAGTTTCGCTTACGTCAAGGTGTTGTAGAAGAGCCAGAACTGAAAGTCTCTGAAGATGAAGAAGACGAAGAAGCAGCAGAAGGCGCTTCTTGCAGTGTGACAGAAGGTAGTAGCTTTCCCATTGCTGTTTGATTGTAGTTGCATTTGAGGTGATAGGCTACACATTTACTAGATTTAAGGGAAGACAGTCTCTTGGATTTGAACCCTCTCACTACTGTCAGTGGCAAGGTATGCCCATGCACTGACATTCTGAGAAGAATGTTCTGAATCCGTTGATTATGGCTTTCTAAAGTGTGAGTACCCATCTAACTGCTTTTTCCTGTGGAAGTTTTTACCTTAGAAAGCTTGTACCATTTTGGACATTTAAAATCTTTTGCCTGTGTTTCAGATGTCCAACCTAGAATTTGTAAAAAGTGGAGAAATTTGTTACCACTTTTGGTGTGTAACACAAAAAATAGAAAACTAGCCATCTCATGTGTTTTCGAAAAAATTTTTTCTATCCATCCCTATCCAGTCATCCAGTGACAGTGTTCTTCCTCTGTCTCCAGCTGATAGTCCCAAAGCAAAACAAGCAGAGGTAAGAAAGGGACGCTTGGAACTTTCAACTTCCTACCTGTAGTTCAGTAGAACAGTTTGCTGGATAAACTAATGAGGACTGGCAGCAGTAGGCTTTCCTCCTTTCCTGTCTCTACAACTGATGTTGATGTTGCTGAAATCTGATTTCACTTAGCCTTAAAGAAATCTTTCTTTCCTGTCTTCAGAGCATAGTGTCTCTGTCACAGTCACACAAGTTCCCATCACAAAGCCCCAAAAGAATTATGTATGATATTTTAATTTCAACATGCAGTTCACAAGAGATATATGTGATACACGTGGGGAGCCATGAGTAAGGTGTTTGTTGTTTATCCTTGTTTAGGTATCTTTTCTGTACCAAAAGCAGATTCTGTAGTTGCAATTCAAAATTATATTTGCATTACTTGGTATAACCAAAGCAGTGCTTGTTTATTCCAGAGTCCAGCTTAAGGAAGTGAGACATGGCAATGAGGTACTGTCATGTTGTCAGCCCTGGAGTCAGCGTGCAGGCATACTCTGGTGTTCCCAGCTACTGGTGTGTAAGAGCAGGAAGTACATGAACCTTAAAATGTTCAATTCAAATTTTCCCTCCCAAGTGTTTGATTTTAAGGAATTTCTAAAAGATTAGACTTTACCCTAGAGAGTTTCGTCATTAGCCAACTTACTTTTACAGTGGATGGTTTACTGACAACAATTGCTGGCAACGTTCACTTTCTGTTAAAATTAAGGGCTTTTTTCTGGACGATTCAGGCTGATTTTCTAGTGATTCTGTTAGACATAGTTATTGTTTATATCAGAACAGTGCCTAAATGCAGTACTCAGGACCTGGGTGTTTAATATGTGTCACCCAAGCGTACAGATAGAGAGGTTCATGCTTCAGTGGTCATGTGACAGTTCAGCCAAGCTGTCTGCATTCAGAAGAAAGCTGGTGCAAAAGTTGTCATGGGAAAGAATAATACCCACACGCGGTAAGAGGGGTCCACTGCCAAAGGGTTAAATTGTAAGGCAACGAATCGTGCTACTGAGTAATACAGCAATCTGGACGTCAGGGATGAAACCCAAGACTTCTCAGACCACTAAGGGGCAAGGGACTTGCAACCTAATTTGCTCTTAACAAAGAAAGCACTCCTTGCTTTAAGAAAACATTACAGCAGGTGCTAGTCAGCAGAAAACGCTGTGTTGATGAGAGACTTGCATCAAATCTGTCTGAGATAAGGGACCACCACAATACCCGCAGCTGGAGATTTGAAGGGAAAACAGGAAAAGATTGAAATGGATTTCTGGAATTTAGCTTAGTGAGTTTTCTTCCTCAAATTAAATTTGCCTTGTTGTCAGCTGCGTAGGACAGGTTATACAGTGGGGCAGAAAAATGAACCATACCTGATGAGAAATCCTAAGTGATGTTCCAGGCCTGCAAATGGAATGCCATGTGTGGGTTTTTCATATTCCCATGAGTGGATGGCTTCCATATTGCTAACTTTGTTAAAAGCAAAAAAACCCACATGGAACAGTATTCTGATGTGCCCAGTGATATTAATATTTCCCTCTTTCATTTTGTGTAGGTTGTAAAAGAGTGCCAGGCTGAAGCATCCCATGCAATAAAATCTCCAGAGGGACGCTTTTTTCCTGAGCCTTTCCTTCCTGAAGAAGGACCAAAGGGTGAAACTCCCAAAGACAGGAAAGTTAAGAGCCCGTTGGTGCCACCATCTCCGGTGTTATCCCAACCGGTTGCATCACCAGAAGCCGTTGCACCTACGTCCCTAGCAGAGTCTCAGCCGGCAGCGCCAACATTGGCTTCATCCCCAACATCTGCTCAAATGCCTATCTGTTCCCAGCCTTTGCCTTCCACTGAAACATCCATTCCATCCCCAGTAGAGCCTCCAGTATGTTTCCAACCTGTCCCAGCCTTAACGTCTACTCCGTTAGCCAAACTGGTCCTTAGGGGCCAGGATGGTGAGGTCGAAAAACTGGGGAGCCCTACCACTGCAGAGGAAGCCCTGAAACGGAGTAACCTCGTGGAAGAGTTCTGGATGAAGAGCGCTGAGATCCGGAGGAGCTTAGGACTCACCCCAGTAGACAGAAACAAACGCTCAGAGACAAACTTTACTGTCTCTGCCCTTGAGACGACTCCTCTGAAGACTTTTAATAACGAGAATATTTCAGGGGATGAAAGGATCCATCTTGTGAAACCCCAGCCTGCCCCAAGAAGAATGGGACTGTCCAAGTTAGAAAACGAGCAGATTTCTCTGCTCACTCCAAAGTCTCCTTCAGAGAAAGAGTTAAAGAGTTCCGGTGAAGTAAGGAGAGATGTGTCCAGCAGCTCTGGACTTGGCCTTCAGGAGAGCTCGTCTAACATGAGAACCATGGCTAGCCAGAGCTTCAACACTTCTGACTCTACCATGCTTACTCCCCCATCAAGCCCGCCACCACCGCCGCCTCAGGATGAAGAACCAGCCACTTTGCGTAGAAAGAGGCATCAAGCAGTCTGGCAGAATGAGGTTGAAGCCAGGTCACCTCCAACACCAGCATCAACACCTCCTGCTCCCCCACGCCGTGAGCCGACTTCTGCTGCCAGAGAGTCAACCCAAGCCAAAAAAGACAACGTGCGAAAGTCTTTTGCGGAGAGTGTGGATGAGATTCCGTTTGCGGATGATGTAGAGGACACGTACGATGACAGGACGGAGGACTCAAGCCTTCATGAGAAGTTCTTTACGCCTCCTACCAGTAGGCCAAGGCCAGAGAAACCACTTCTTTTGCCCCTGGTCAAAGAGAATGGTGGTCCACCCTCAATGGAAGGAGGAGTTCACCAAAAGAAGAGAGTGTTGCCTGAAATTTCTGCGGAGGCCAAGGAACTTGCTGAAGAACGAATGAGAGCCAGAGAGAAGTCTGTCAAGAGCCAAGCACTGCGTGACGCCATGGCTAAACAGTTGTGTAAGATGAAAGAGATGGAGATGGCTGCGGCTGCTGCTGGGACCGCAAGGGCACGGAAGGCATCTTCAATGCCCTTGAAGACCAAGGAGTTGTTTTATGAATCTCCAAAGTATTTGGCCTTGAAAATGTCAGAGGGATCCACGCTAAAGCATGATGCTGCTAATGAGAAGTTCTCCACTCCTGCTGCTGATGTAGCTGGGCCTGACGGGTCTGTCACCTCTTCAGAAGGCTCCAGCGGGAAGAGTAAGAAAAGGACTTCTCTTTTCTCCCCTCGTAAAAACAAGAAGGAGAAGAAATCCAAAAATGACAGCAGGCTTTCCGACAAATCTAGTGGTGGGGCAGAGGAAGCAACAAAGCCTAGGTCATTATGGAAGTCTGTTTTCTCTGGGTATAAGAAAGACAAGAAGAAAAAGGCTGATGAGAAATCCTGCCCAAGTACTCCCTCAAGTAGTGCCACTGTGGATTCCGGCAAGCACAAAGCTTCTCCGCTGGTTACAGCTGCAGGTACAATAGATAGGGACCTCTGAACTGTGTGCTTTTCCTGCAGCTAGGGATCCTTGGAGGTCATGTTGGCTGACTGGCATTCAGCTGCCGTGCTGAATGGCACTGCTCCCCCACTGCTCCCCAGCGTCAGATGGGCAGGCCAGGATAAGTGCTAGTGGCTGCAGTTGCGTGTTTGCCTCTTGACGGGGTTAGCTGATACGCCACTGAAAAAAACGGATCCTTAAACACAAGCTTCCCTCGATATGTACCAGGCACTTCTGTCTTCTGCCTCAGACCATGGAATAAGCGCTGGTTGCTGTGTTGTGACATTTTGTCTCTATTTTAAATCTGATTCTCATCCTTTCCTTGGGTGGTCTGTTGTCTTTCTTGGCTCCATGGATGCTGAAGGTTGCAGAGATGCAGTTACTCCTGTGTTCTCAGTGATCTGGGAACTGTCTGCTGATTTATGAAGTGAGGATTCTGCGGCCTCACGTACATCTCTCACATGCCATCAGGTGCAGGCGGAGATGTTTACTGGCAACTTACGATACAGTAAATAAGTTAGCCATAAATGGGATAGAAAGCGAACTCATTACATTCCTCTGCCCATGTACAAATAGCCAAAATAGTGCCAGCTGCGGCCTTCTGAGTGCTGTAGCTATCGTAAGAGTATTGATACAGTACAGAGGGAGGACCATGACCGTTCTTTTTAAGAGAGCATCACTTTCTGCAAACGCTGTTAGAATGAAACTTCTAACTGGTATTGATAGCTTTGTGGAGCAGTGCTTCCCTGATTGCTCTGGAATGCCAGGCAAAGCAGCTGAGTCTGGCATGAAAGTACTAAGAATTTTCTGAAGCTCAATCACACAACTTATCAACTGGGTTCTGAAATGTTTACGGAAAGAATAGTTACAGCTTCTCTAACTTGCCCTTTCTATTCCTGGCTTCTCAGATTTGCAGCTCCGTCAACACCTGAGTTTCTCAGAGGACTCCGACCTCTCTAGTGACGATATTCTGGAACGTTCCTCCCAGAAATCCAAGCGAGAGGTAGGCAGATGGGAAATGCATTTTAGGTGGGTCTAGCATCGTGCAGATCACAGGTTCAGAGAATCACATCAGAAACTTGGATGATTTGTCTTGTTTCTCTTATTGTTTCTTCCATGGAACAGGCTTTCCTGTAAGTTGGCTGACTGCTCTGCCTAAAATAAGTTGGTTTCACAATAGCAAGCTATTCCCCACTGTTGTTATAGGAAGGGTCTGTTGTCTCCCAGTGACATTACAACAAATACCACAGTCAGAATGGTGACTTTTGTCCCTGTTGTGAGCATGCCCATGAGCTACAGAAAACAGACAATGTCAGGAGAGTAAACTTCACAGTCTCTAAAGCTGTTGCAAATAGCTAACAATGAGACAGTACTCGCTGTTTGTAAGGGACCGATTTTAGGATACAGTTTTACCAGCCCCTGGTAGACCGAAGTGGTAGAATTCCATGCAAACCACAGGCAGGAATGTACTTTTGCAAACATCAAGAACGTAGTCAGACAGGTCATCGACTAAGAGGTAAGCTACAGGCTCCAGTTCTGCAACTCATGCAGGCTTGCTTATTTTTCCTGAAAGAAGAATGTGTACAGTCTGAATTAGTACCTTCTCTTTTTGGAGAAAAGATGAGCCATCAGCTGTTTCTTCCACTTTGACCCTGTTTGACGACTTCTTGGTAATTGCTGAGTATTTCCATGTGTCTGCATGTGTAGGTAACAACTGTGAAACTGAAATGCGTAGTAGTGAGCCCCTATGAAATGCCAGGATACAGGGGTTGGTCTTAGCCTGGTGTTCTCGTTCCAGTGTGGTCTGGTATGGACTCTGCTTCTTCTGAGGGAGCTGTGTCCCTTCCTGACCAACCTTCCCTAGGTATTCCTATCATGTTGTAGTGAACGGCTTTGACGCCAAGTTTCACTTTAGGTGGTGCTTTAAGGAGCTGTTGAGGAGGAAAGAGGAGGCACCAGTGTATCTCTATAAAAGTATAAAAATATATCTCTACTAAATATATTTTATTTGCACATATGTCAAAAAATATATGGTGAGAGCCAAGTGCCAAGGTTAGTTGTTTTTAAACTACCTATTTCAATTTTAGGCTGGCACTATTAATGCAAAAATAAGTTAAAAAGGTAAGGAACTGCTTGGTCATAGTAACGGGAAGAGGCCTGGGTTGATTTCTCAAAGCTTCTAAGCTCAGCTCATGCAAGGTCTGGAGGAATCCGTAGAGATTTCATTGACCCCACGGGAACACTAAGACCCTTCTGGTGCTGGTGAATGAGAAATGGGTTCCCCCCGTCCCTTCCTGGTGGTGCTTAGGAAGCAGAGAGCATCTGCGAGGGTCGTGTCACAGGCACAGCGGTCTGTGCCTCCTGTCTCAAACCTGTCTGCCCGCACGCACCAACCAGACTCGGGATCTGGTTGATACTTGGCTCAGGTGGCACAGGTATGGAAGTACTGCTAATGGGAGTGTCGTAGGAAGCGTCTCCGATGTGTATGTAGTGGAATGAATTACGATAACTGATGAAATGAAGGCTGGTGGAAGGAGTTGACGAAGTAAGTAGGAATTTTCTGTGTTTACTTACCTCTTTTAATCTCTCTCCCTAGTTGATCTAGATCTCTTCTAGGAGGAAGATTGCTTTTTTTTTATTTTATTCCCTTTTCTCTTTCCCCCTTCCATTCTTCCTTGCATGCCCTCAGGCGTTTCATGAGAAATACTGCATTTTCCAAGAGAGACAGAAGAATGAGGTACCTGTGGCTAGCAGAGGACAGATAAGCAATACAGGGGGTTCAGATAAGAGTTGCAGAGTTCCTGTTCTGCCTTGGGAGCTCCTTCAGGAGGAAGAAGGGCTTCAGTAAGGTCCATGCTTGTTTTCACGCTTCATAATGCCTTTGGTCACTTTTTTTTCCTGTGCTGAGCTATTTTGGTTTAAAATGGCTTTTGTAGGACAAAAGTCTCATCACTGAGCATTGGAGGAGATAAGTGACAGTGGCAGACACCTGGAATCCTGATACTGAAAACACCTCACCAGCATTGCCAGGACTATGGTGGAGGTGTCTCATTTTCTCCCATTCGCAAGAATTTCTTGGCTCAGCATCTGCCTATTTTCTAAAGAGTCATTTTGAGAATGTATTTATTTAGAGGAAACGGATCTGAGAACTCCACTAGTTTTACTGCATCCTGTCCAAGGATGTAGAACGTCCATGCAAACACTGGAATGCCTTGCTAGCAAAAGAAATATAACAGAACTTCAAGACTGACAAAAGTGGGTTTGTACCGATTTGGGGTGGGAGTTACGTTTTTTTTAAGTTGCAAACTGCCTGCTCCTTTCTATGAGTAAGAGTTGACTTCCTGTGTGCCACATACTTTTATGTGAACCCCTTCTCTAACTGAAATTCTGCTTGTGCTGCTTTTTTGGTAATTGTAGTCAGCTTGCTTCTGAGACAGCTTGCTCTGTTTAGCCTGTTCTTCGTGATCAGCAGGGAATTAATTCAGTGTTTTACGTAGTGTCTCTCAAGAGAACCATCTTATAAAGAATCCCTAATGTAAATGCCATGTGGGTCTCGTGTTTATAGGTGTGTGTCATTGTGAGCGTGTTTGTCGTTGTTCCCGTACGGTCGTGGTGTTGTGATCAGACGTGTGTTTTGCTACCGCAGGTAGCTTGCTTTTTACTGAAGTTTGCCTACTTTGCTGAACTTGTTCTGTGGCTTTTCATCTGTGACTCTCTTTAGTTAATTGTATGTGAAAATGCAAAATGCTGGCTGTTCACCCAGAATGGTACAATGCCCTCTGTACGTGATGGCACAAGGGAAATTTACCTGTCTTGTAATCCCTGAGTAGTGTACTTGCCTTATTTTCAGAGACAGGGTGATGTAGAATGTCCTTGGATAGAAAAGGTACTGATTTTCCTCCTCCTTTCCTCCTCCTCATAATTTTAGCTCCTCAGGCTCCCTGGAGGCTCTCTTTTTAGACAGAGAGATTCTGTTACTGTAGGGCAGATAACCCACTCTGAGCCCATCTGGTGTTTCTCCTGTCACAAAGCAGTGAGGAAGATTTATGATGTTAGTTAAATGCAAATGATCATTTCTATGGAGTAGAGAGAATTTAAACCCTTGAAATGAATGCAACTCCTCGAAAAGGTGGTAAATCAGATTGTGAATGGAGAACTGTGTGACAGAGTAGTGTATGGACATTAAAACCATAGGTAGGTAAAGACCAAATAACTCCTCTAGGAAAGGGTATTTCCAAATTGACTGCATTTTCAAAGAGGCTGCCAAAGCTCCTTGTCTTCAGGAGGGTGCTAGAGACTTGATTTTGCGGACAGAAGTTGCATTGTGCTGCATCAGTCTGGGTCACGTTCAGCATTTGCACAATTTTGTTTCATTTAGAAACGGCTTTGTTTTATTACTGTGCATCTGTTTTCAATGTTGAACTGATTGTGCTTCATTTTATATGTGTGTGTTTTTTTTTTTTTCCCTTTACCATTCCCCTTTAAAGTCGATTTATGTACCACACGCCTTGGCATTCAAGAGATCATACTCGTCAAAGGTAGTGTCTCCATTCCCACTAGTTGGACATTGTTGCATTGCATGTCCCTATATTAACCCATTGAATCCGTAGCTGCCCATCACATGTGCACTAACATCACAAACGTTGACCGTGCATGCGTGAGACGTTAGCAGACGGCGGCGGCAAATTCTTCGTAGGGGTTGTCTACCAAAACCACGTTAAGCCCCGAATTGTCTGTCTGATTAGAATGCATGCAATATTCAATGCACAGCAGTGTGCCGCTGTACGGAGTGACATGGATGATCTTTGAGCTTCAGAACAAATTGGTTTTCAAGGCAATTAAATATGTATGCATATTCTTTTTTTAATACTTAGACTATGGGTTCAAGTGAAACATCACGCTTTAATCAGCGTCCTTCAAAATTGCTGAGTTCACTGAAATCTTGGTGAAACTTGCAAGCTAAAATCAAGACAAGTTGCATTGCAGGAATGTTGCTGCTTTCTGAAATTGTTATCGTTCTGTCTTCACAGTCACAGCAGCGTGAAGTAGGGTAGGAAAGTTACGCCCTCCATCACTTGGGGTATCACTGTGGGTTTTGTGTTGTAAAAAAAGAAAGAGTAAAGTGTTAACGTCTTGGAGCTTTAACGATGGTGTTGCTAACCACCCACCTGAGAGGTTTTTAAAAGAGCTGTCATCCTCCCTTAAACTCTGTTCACTGAGAACAATAAACGAGAGGTAGACTGACTGACGTGGCAGTAAAATAACAGGGTATAAGAAACTTCAGGGTGGTCTGGCTTAACATTTTAGCCTGTCGTGTTTTGACTCCGGCTAGCAAAATACCACGAAGCTGCTCTCATAAATCCCCCTCCCCTCCTCCAGTGGAGGGGAAGAATCAGAGAAAAAAGAAATAAGGAACCTCGTAAAATTGAGATAAGGACTATTTACTAATTAAATCTAAATTAATATATACCAATACTACTATTAGTAAGTAATCAAAATAATAGAAGATAAAACATACGATGCAATATGATACAATTACGGTACAGTTGCTCACCACCCACTGACCAGTGCACAACTGGGTGCTGAGAAGTGAGAGTCAGACCCAGAGAGCCCAAGAGTTGCAGCCCGCGAGCTGTCACAGCAGATTCTACGCGAACCCTGTCAGCAATAGCACGACTGGGAAAACTAAACAAACCTACCAACTCCCTCCCGAAGGAGCCAGCACAGGAGTTAGCCAAGCAGCTAACGCAGGAGTCAGGAGAGTGTCAGCAAGTGTGCGGGAGGGAACGAGCAAGGGGGTAAGGGAGGAGTAATGGCGCCCGGACCCTCTCCTCGCCTCTGCCCCCAGCATGGCATACTAGGGAATGAAATATTCCCCTGGTCAGTTGGGGTCAGGTGCCTGAACTGTGTGTCCCTGCACTGCCTGTAGCCAGACAGCAGAGCTGGGAACGCAGCTGCAGGGTCAGAAGGGGAGAAAGACCTTGAATCTGGTGCAGGCATTGCCCAGCGCCAGCTGAGACCTGATCAGTGCTGCTCTCTGCATCCAGGAACAGCTTCCTAGCAGCCACGGTAAAGAGTTAACTCTTTCCTGACTGAACCCAGCACATAACCTTACAGCTGACTGTCCATGGAGAAGATCTCTTTGCAGAAGTGGAGAGTTCTTTCCTTCACTGTAGTTCACTTAATGCAGCTGTGAAGTTTTTTACACACTCTTAAAAGTCCCTGAGAGGAAGCCCTCCTGGGTGACAGCACAGCCAAGCAGTAAACCTGATAAAATACTGAACCTTGTTTCAGTAATGTTAAAAAGACTGACTTATTTTTAAACTAGTTTCACTGAGAGAAAAGAAGAGGAGGAAACACCTTTCTGTTTCTACAAACATAGCCTTTCTCCCTTTGGGTGTCTTCTGGTGTTGTACCATTCCAGTTTTAGTTTCGGGGTTGTTTGCTCTGTTTTACACCAGCCAGTTTGGTGGGGTGGCTCTTGAGATGGGATTTCCCATCTCACACCAGAATGTCATATTGCTTTCAAATGACTTTTTGCCTTCTCGATTCGTAGGAAAGCTGCACAGATTTACACAGGCAGTCTTTACCAGTTATACCAGTATGACTCCCGGCTATGGATGTTTTTCCTCCAAAATAAAACAGGGAGAGGGGAATACCAGTGCAACTAGTGCATAATCATTTCTTATCTTATACTGCTGTAACTGTTCAGGTAGACATGCCTTTACCCACCCTCTTTTAAAATGAAAACAAGGTGACCCCTCTATATGGTACTCATTGATTTAACTAAATCGTTTTGGCTACATCTATTGAGAAATAGAATAAAAGCTGCTTTGGTCTTTGAGGGGGAGGTTTCATACAGCAGTGGAAGACAGGGCTGGGGCATTACAGAAAGTCACAGCTTTGCAGTTGGCTTATATGGTTCTTCACTCCTGATTTGACCCTGAAATTGTTGCTCACTGCACTGTGAACACCTTTGCCTACGGAAGCTTGACTTTTGACACAGCCATGGCAAAGACAGAACACCTCCCTTCTGAGATTTTTGGAAGAGAAAATGGTCATCCCTCCCCCCATACATCTGAGCGTGCAAATAACATCTGCCCCTGGTTTTCTTTCCTTCAGAGAGCCTACACAGAAGAGGAACTGAACGCCAAGCTGACCCGTCGAGTGCAGAAAGCTGCCCGTAGACAAGCCAAGCAAGAGGAGCTAAAGAGGTTACACAGAGCTCAGGTAGTGTCTCACAGTCATCTTGTTAAGGCAGACAGTTAAATCTGTGTGAAAGCACCACAGTCCTGATGTTCCTCTGTGTCAGAAGAGGATCCAGAGATGGAACATTCCTATTTCTACACGACTGTCCCTGCTCCCACTCCCTCTTTCAAATCGGATTTCCTGTCACAGATACAGGAAGAATGGCTGAGACCCATCATGTTAGTTTTACAGCGAGAAAAATAATGGCCATAACACCTTTCTAGCTGGAGATGAGTGAAGCATCATGCACTGAATGGAACAGATAATACCTGGTGAAGCTGCACTGCTAGATTATGCTGCTAATTAGCGTTACCAAATTAACCTTTAATTACCAGACAGTCTGTTGGAAAACGTCTGGCATCATCTGTAGGTGTGGGATTTGCTTAAAACGTGCAGCGTTGAATAGAAATGCTTGTTTTTGCAAAGGCTGGTTTGACTGAAGTCACGTGGTGCGGGATGAGTGCCGCAGGCAGAGCAGGAGAGTTGCTGTTGGTGAGGTTCTGCTCCGTTCTCCCCTGAACAGATCATCCAGCGGCAGCTTGAACAGGTGGAAGAGAAGCAGAGGCAGCTCGAGGAGAGAGGGGTTGCTGTGGAGAAGGCCCTGCGGGGAGAAGCAGGTACCCATCAGAACTTGGTTTGCTTTTTCATGTTTTCTTATCAAGTGCTTGTGCCGTAGTCGGTAGCTGCTTGGATTTTAGAGACAATTGGACCATGATAGCCTAGGAGTCCAGTGTGAATCCATTTTCCCCTTTCTACTATCTTTTTGAGGACACGTTTTTCCTGTGTTTCTTCTAATTCTGGGCCTTCCCTATCAGCAGAGACTTAGTTCACTTGTCTTTGCCGGAGGCTTAGGAGATGATTCTCCAACTATTAATGAAGGCTGTCTGACTGTGTCTGCATATTACTGGATATTACAGCTAGAAAATGCAGGGGTTTTCTAGCTGCAATCCACACAAAGCTGTCACAGCAAGAGAACCCTGCTGGTATGTCAAGGAAGTAATTGTGAAATTGTGTGCGCTCTCTCTGTTGTGTTGGATTACTGAGGTAGTGTCCTTACAAGGGACCATCACAGAACATCTTCTTCACTGCACAGCCCAGCACACTGGCTGCTTCCGACAAAGTTGTGCAGAGCAGAAACGCACACGTGTGCTAGAAGGTATCCATGCCAAGCCGTTAACGGAACATTGTGTGTACTTGAAATTAAATTAAATGAGTGTCATCTGATCTGGCAAGCATTTGAGTGGAGGAATACTTGGTTCTGATAATGCTGACAGTACAATGATTTGGAGAAAAGAATCCTCAACTGCAAGGGCTTAGATATCCAGCAGGCAGATGCAGCGTGCAGATGCCTGACAGGCCCAGGACTGTGTACCTGATTACAGGGCCAGAGGTCAGAAATGGTAATAGCAGAACAGGTGTTTGGAAAACACTGTGGCTGGTTGCTTGGACTGAAGAGCCACCGCTGTGCCTGTGAGGATGGGACTTGATTAAGCGGCGAAGGTTCACCAGAGAAGTCCGTTGTGACTTCCCACCAGTTACTACTCGGCCAGGATTGGGTATGTTTGATGCTCCCTACGGTGTGCCAAAGCAGCGGGACTGGGTGCTTACCAAAGCAAATAGGTCCTGCAGGTGTGGAGAGTGACTGTGAGGACTTCAGTGGTTTTGTGATCTGACTGACTTTGCGGGTCCGAAAAAAATAGCCTGGGGCAAAAACTCTTTCTCTGCGGTGGTGCCTCCTTCCTTATGCTGTGTATTTTTGTGTAGCCCCACTCTGTTCTCTCAGTCACTGCAATTACAAAACCCACCTCTTACCTCCCATTGTTCTTTTTCTTTTTCTTCTGTTCATCTGGATGTCCCATCTTGATTGCTTAGCAAGTAAGACATGCTAAGATCACTTCCACATAAGACATGTCAGCACAAGTGGGAAATCTCAGCAGCTGAGAGAACGTTCTTCATGACACAATGCTCTCTCATTGAAGAGTGAGAGAAGAATGCCTAAAAAACATTCAGAGCGGGCAGAATAAGACCAAAAGTAAGAATTGCTATTTTATATGGAAGACTGCAGAATTAAACCCTTGTACAAGTAAGTTTTTGCTCCCTGCTCTCCCAAAACGGAAGCAGCCTTAGGTGAGCTGGTGTATTTGTGAATTTCCTAGCAGAATTACAAAAATGTAAGTCACTCTTTGCAAAATGAATCTTTTCTTCAGGAAGTCTCTAGGGTATGGTTTGCTCTTGCAACATGTTTCTGCCAACAGATCATATGTTACAGAAGCTTAACTCTGTCATAAAGAATTCACCAGCCTCAAGTCTTCCAGTTATTTCAGGGGATTAACAAGAAATGCGTTCTGTTGGGGAGAAAAAACCGATCAAAGCATGCTCTAACCTGTGTTGACTGAAACACAGTTCCATGCTTCACCTCTCTGGCCACTCCTTCATGGATGTTTTATGGATGTTTGCAGGAAAATAACCGAATTTCTTCGTTTTAAAGTCTGCAGCATCACGTTCCACAAGTAGAATTAATTCCTGCCTCCAGTAGCTGGAGGGCAGTGTAATTTTCTTGTCATCTGCATTGCCCAAGATCCTGACCTAACAGTGACCACTGCTTTCAGCAAGTGCCGTTGTGTGAAGCTGTAGAGTCACACTCTTGTCTCTGGTGGGTCCCTCCGTGTAAACAAAAGTTGAAAAAGAAGGATAGTGCATGAAGTGGTGGTGTCATCTGAAAAGAAAGCTCTTCGCTTCTAATAATCTTGTGCGAGGGGGAGGGCAGGAGGTGTGCATCCTGTGCGCATAAATAGGGAAGGATTGCAGTGCAGGATGGAGTGATGGCTGTCCCATAGACAGCAACCAGGGTTAACTCTTGGGGGAGAGTGTAGTGGGCTCTGTAAGGAGTGGGTTATTCAGCTTCCCTCTCTCTGGGGAAAGAATAACTCACTTGCTGACTTAGGCATTTAAATATGAAGTTTTAAATAGTAATAGTTTTCCTACTGCTAGATACTTGAAAATCCTGACAGGATAAACATAATTCTGTATTCTGTAACGATGCTTTTCTTTTTCTGCTACAGAAAAAGATAGACAGGACCATCTGAATTACTCCTCTATGTCATTTATCATCTTTTAGCATGTTGCCTGTTAGTCATCTTTCCTGTCTGAGAAGGATTTTCAAATTTTGCTAAGGGAAGAGGTCTTCCATTAGCTTTAATTCCTCAGACCTGACCTTTGGACCTCTTCCTGTTTTTAGAAAAAAGTACTTTTCCAGTGGTCCGATAAGAACAAAACCCAGTACGTTAGTTAAGAATTTGTTTACTTAGAAGAATTTTGCTTCTGTTTTCCGTGCATTTTGCATTATCCTTATTACGTTCTGGCCGAGTGACTTACACTGAGGAGACTGCCAGTAAATTCTTCACAGTGATGCCCTGCTGTCTTCCTGAGAGGCTACAGTTAACTTCACTCCTAGCAATAGGTGCAGGCAGCTCAGTACTCTTCGCAGGAATTTCACTCCCTGTCTGATAGTTGTCAAATTTTATATGATGATATTAGCTATTCACCTAAGTCAGACTCAGAAACATTTTGGAGGTCATTGTCAACTTTATTTTTGACAACATAATTGCACCTTCTTGGCTACCTCCTTGGCTTTCCCCTGTTTAAACTGGCTCAGCCTCAGGCAAGGCGCTCTTGGTCTTTTATTCTTTTAGAGGCTGAATGCTCGACCTGCCGTTTAGCTGGTGCTTCAGAAAATGATCTCACACCCTGTGTTTACCCAGTTGCCATAAGAGGTTCTCTGTGCTTATCTTTGAAAATCTCAGCCTTTGATAGCTGCATTCACACAGGAATGAATGATTTGGAGTGTAAGCTCTGTTTCAAATGACAATGTAAGCTCTATTTCAGGTGGCAAGTTTGTCATATACAGGTGCTCTGAGCTTTTTTTCCTTCCCCTCCCCCCCACTTTCTTTTGTATCATGGATTTCACTGCGAAGGTGAAGTAGGACAATCTCAGTGAAGAGTTTTCCCATTTTTCTGGGGTGTCCCAAGAGACACCTTGAATGGGATTGCAATTCATGTAACTACTTCCTATAATAGTGTATTTGCCTGTTTGGACATCCTTATGGCTGGTTTCCTGTGTGAATTTTTCATTTTTTCAGTTATTAACTTTAAAATATGTCAAATCAGAAATTCCTAGAACCTTTTTTTATTTTCCCCCCTCATCCTGCTTTAGCATAACGTTTGCTAGTAATTTTTAAGAGCTGGGAAAATGTCTCCTACTGTCAGATCAATACTGAAAACTTTCAGAGCCACTTCTTTAGTGGCCAGCAGGTCGAGGGAGGGGATTTTCCCCCTCTACTCTGCTCTTGTCAGACCCCACCTGGAGTGCTGCATCCAGCTGTGGAACCCTCAACATCAGAAGGATATCGACCGGTTGGAGCAAGTCCAGAGGAGGCCACGAAGATGCTCAGAGGGCGGGAAAACCTCTGCTATGGGGACAGGCTGAGAGAGTTGGGCTTGTCCAGCCTGGAGAAGAGAAGGCTCCGGGGAGACCTTATAGCACCTTCCAGTACCTGAAGGGGCTACAAGGAAGCTGGGGGGGACTTTTTACAAGGGTCTGTAGTGACAGGACAAGGGGGAATGGGTTTAAATTGGAAGTGGGAAGGTTTAGATTGGATATCAGGAAGAAGTTCTTCCTGGAGAGGGTGGTGAGGCACTGGGACAGGTTGCCCAGAGAAGCTGTGGATGCCCCATCCCTGGAAGTGTTCAAGGCCAGGCTGGATGAGGCTTTGAGCAACCTGGTCTAGTGGAAGGTGTCCCTGCCCATGGCAGGGGGGGTGGAACTGGATGGTCTGTAAGGTCCCTTCCAACCCAAACCATTCTGTGATTCTATGATTCTTTACATCAACTGAACCGTATGCAGTGAGAACAGTGCTCTCGACACTCCTTTCTGGCTGTTCCCCAGTGGAACGTTACACAGTGCCAGGCTCTAGGTGTGCCTTGTAGGAGCTGTGGACCTGCACATCTGTTCCGCACACTCCCGGGCAGGTTCTGCTCTGGCACAGGCCCTGCATTACCAGAAACGCACGTGCCCGTCTTTCCACAGCGAGGCGTTTGCCAGTCGTGTCAGTGCTCAGCCCGTGCCTTCCACCCCTGCACTGTACACACACGTCTTCTTACAAACCGACCCTTACACCTTTCCTGCAGCTGACCTAAGAAGTGACGCCGTTTCCTTCTGACATACTGCTCAGGGTGGGAGCAACACGGTTAGTTGTGCTTTTCTCAGAAGAGCAGGAGGCATGGGTGTCAGGTACTGGTGCAGACGGATACCCATCAAGTGTCTCTGTGTAGACCTCCTGAGTTTTCTCCCTGGAAGTCCTCGCTTGCCTGCTGGGAATTTTCTCCTCATCTTCCCAGTATATATGTTTGTGATCTATTTGTGTGTGTGTACATATATGTATATATACAGAGAAAGAGAGACATAAAATCTATATGTGTGTGTATATATATATATATGTGCCCACGTGTATAGCTGCATGTTTCTTGTTTGCCTTTGTTTCTGTCTCTTGTCTCTTTCTCCTATATTGCTGTGATTGTGTGGGGCTGGGGTGGGTATCCGGTTCAATAACTCTGTCTTCACCGATTCCTTGTTGTAGACTATTGGGGAGAGTCTTATTACAGTGACCTCATCGACTTGCATCTGGGTGGTATGTATAGCTGAACCTCCTGCTGACACTAACCCTGCTGACACTTCCTCCCCACCCCTCCCTTCACCTACTTCTCCCATCCTTGGCTCACAAACAAGAAGAAACAGCCCTTGCACATGCCTGGCTGTAGCAGAACCCCTTTTCCAGCTCAGGAAGAGGAGATCCTGGCATGCTCCGCAAACCATGTGTAAGGCTCCCTCTTCTGTTTTCCACAGTGCTGATTGTTTCAAAATTCAGGTACTGTTTTCCCTTCAGCTGCCTTCCCTGCTAGCAGTGGAAGGCTGTTCCGGTTTTTTGCTTCTCCTTTGCAGAGTCCAACTCTACCATTGAAATCCCCTTTAGGAAAATATTCTGATGTGAAGGGGCAGCAGAGCTGACCAGCTCCCAAGAGCTAACAGCACCGTAAAGGATTAGTCATGCCATTGCCTCCCTCTCCCCTCCTGAGGCTCGTTTCCTCCCTCCAGAAAAAAACAGAATGTGGTGATGATCTAACAAAAACACAGTGCTCCCTCGGGGGACTTTGGAAACACTTGCAGATGGCAGAGACTTCGTTCTTGTTTTGCCTTACTGTAAGGTGAAGGGAGAATCTGCTGGTAAGAGTTCCAGTCATTTTTGCTGGAATCTGCCGTTGGAGTTTTCAGTCAGCTCAGTTTGCATCGTTACACAGCTAAGGAGCTTCTTGCTATGCTATTTTCTTCTAATATCTCATCTAGTGCTAAACACACGGTGTTTAGCTCGGTTTTTTCACAGAGAAATTGTAATCTGGTCATCACTCTGCACTGTGGTTTCTGCATTTACGTAATTAACGTTACTTCCCAAATCCTGAAAAGTAGCTGGATAACTTTTGGGTTGCAAATGGCATTTCTTTAGCATTTGCTCATCTTGAAAATTACAATTCCCTTTGCTAGTTTATTCACCCCAAATCTATTCTTACAAAATGAACGCATCTGTTGGCGGGTCAGGAGAAAGCAAGCTCTGCCCAGCTGCCTTGTCATCTCACTTGTCTTTCAGAATATCAAGTTGCTTGATCCTAAAGCTGTTTTTTTTGTTGAGGGCGTACATTACAGTCCAACTCTGCAGAGTGGAAGAGCCATGCGCTCGAGGCCTGATCCAAGACGCATCCCTAGAAGTTTTCCCCCAATTTCGTTGTGCTCTGCATTTGATCCTTCAAACAAAATCTTGCCCAGGCTTTTAACTGTCATTTTTTCTCCCCTTCCAGGGGGAGGCTGTCCCACATAGTGTCTGTCTGTTGGGAATGACTCCAAATTCTCCTGGCACAATGGGCCTTATTGAAGAACATCTACCTGAATTAAGGTTTAAAAACGGAAGACTTTTCTCCTAAGGAGACCTAATTTGCTGTCCAGTTCCCCTGTGCTAATTTTGACATGACAGTCCTCCGCTGGCCCTGTGCTTGAATCACTGTTCAGTCCCTCTGGAATTCTTTCCTGGGATATCTTCTGCAGAGAGACTTGGAAACCCTTTCCCTGGTTATGCCCATCAGGGCTGGCACATACCCTTCTGAGCACAGAGCAGGAGCTGTAAAAGGGTTGATGCTGAATTACAGTTAACAGACCCTTATCCCTATTTAATGCTATTTCCACTGTACCTCTCCCTCCTCCTGCTTCTCCTCCTAATGCCTCTTTAGAGACAGCGACCCCATCAAAATCACTAATAGTGGCTTTACGAAAAGCAAAATGATTTTTACTTAAAGGGACACTGTCATTTAAAAAAGTGATTGTGTTGCAGAAAATCCCGACTTAAAATTGAATTTACTTTTTACTTTTTTTCTTGTTTGCTTTTTCCAGTTCTCTGAGCTCTCTCACCCCAGAGGGGTTATTTTTTGATTTTGTGTTACAGGCTGGTTTTATTTATATGGTGACTCAGTCACTTGGGCTTCCAGCGGTCAGAGACAATGTTCAAGCTTTTAAAAAATGGTTGGTATGTTTTAAAATCATACCAAGTTTCTGCTCGTCTCAAAAATCACCTTTTTTTGAGACAAACTTTAAAAAACTGTATTGGGCAGTATCCCTTTAAATGCAGCGCGCCAGTGTAGCCTGCTGGAGTACGTGGCTTCATAGAACCGTTTTGTTGCCTCTCTAATTTGCTTTACATTTGCTTTTGGGGCTGCCAGAGCACTTTTGCCAGAAGGGATGCGTTGCTCTGGTGATACCTGTCGCTGTTCAGCGGCAAGCGTAGAGCTCAGCTCCGAACTTAACGTGTCCGTGCAGGATGCTGCGTCTGGGCGGAGTGCCGTTCAAATCCCTGGAGCACCGTGCGGCTGCGTGGTCCTGCTGAGCGCCGTGAGCAGCTGGGGTGGCTGCCTGGTCACTTGCTCTGCTGGCAGCTGGTGTCACCGAGGCATAGGCATGACTCTAGAGTCATGCTGTCGGTAACACGATAAGCAAAATTGCAAAATACATGGAGAAGTTATCTGTAAGTTGGTAATAACTTTTGCATGATTAGGGCATTAATTTATTCCGGATTTTCTTGACGCTAACGGGAGTTGCGTTCCATTTAGTTGTTACAGATTGCGCAACGACTTCTGCAAGGGAGTGGTAACTTCTGACATCCTTGGTCAAGTTCCAGTTTGCAGGATTACAGTTTGCTATCTTAACTAGCCCTGTTGCTCTGCTCAAATGCCATAATCCTCTCTTCCTGTTCCAAAATGTCCTGTACCGTTGCTGTAAAGCAGATGTTTCGGTCCACACTGCAGATGGTCACATTTCAATTCAGAGTAATTATTCCTGTATCGTATATGTGGTCATGTTAGAAGAACGTTACAAGGTTGCAGAGCCCACTGAAATTAAGGTCTTGTGTTATGTTGCTGTGTCAATGGATTTGTAACCTGTGGATCCACCGCAGAGAGCACTGCCTCCTGCCCCTGACTGACAGCAACGCTAGGTTGTCACCCTCCGTAGATCCTCACGGGGAGGAAACGGGACACGGTCAGTGGATTTCACAGCTGGCAGCTGTGGAATGGTGAGACTTGAAAACAGGGATTCTGAGCCAGACGCTGGAAGGGTATAACGCTCTGGTGGATACACACACTCTTTGTCCTTTTTATTCCCTCTTTCCAGACAGTCCGTGTCCTAATCCTGTCTTTTTCCATCCAGAGCTCCTTATCCCAGCATCCACGTTCATTCTCAGTCCCAGTTTCTGCTTCTCAGGCATTTCATTTTAATCCTGCCGCCTTGACAAAGAAATCCTAGCACTCTACCCTTCAGTCCTCCTCTTCCTCCCCACTAGCTGTTCATTCCCGCTCTCGTCTTCCTACTGACTCAGTCCCTGCAGTCTCAATCCCTGCCTCTGGCCTTCTCCCAGAATTTTTGAGCTCTGCTCCTTCTTCGACCCAGCATTATTTGTCTGGAAAAGTTCAGGTCATGTCGTCTTCACAAATCTGCCTCCTCCTTTCACCCCTTACCCCTGTTTCCCTCTCCTCTCCGTCTCTTCTCCTTGAGCAGTTTGCATTCTTAGTCTCCTGAGTCCCAGCCTCAGTTCCTTCTTACCCACTGGTTCCTTGTCCCAGTCTGCTCATGTGCCTCTGGAAAGTACCTCTGTTGTTCCCTCTGGCTTCCTTTTCCTTGCACCCGGCAGGGAATCACTGAGGAAACAGCCCCCCACTCGTGTCTTGCTTTGCTCTTGGCTGGACCGTGCCGAGACAGGCGAGGTGGACATGAGGGCAGCTGGTAGGTCCGATAGTGCCCATTTCACACGCGTTCCCCCTTCCTGACAAGAGTCTTAGGAACATCAGGTAAACAGGGCTAGGGGGGAAAGTCCGATTGTGGGGCTTTTTTATTCTTTGTACTTTGTTTAAAGCACATGCTACAACAACTGCAGTTCTTATCAGCTTATTTAAACTACCGGGGCTGACTGTGTCCTTCCAAGCCCTGCAGATCTCGCTCTGCAGGGCTGGAGTCCGATATACTCAAGCGGAACAGTCCTATTTCTCGTGATTGGCAAACACAGCTCCCCTGGAAGAGGAGTGGAGTTGTAAGATAAACATTGTTTTCGCAGTCTGCAGCTGCTTTTGTCACTGAAGTGCATTGGTAACATGTTTTCTTCGCTGTAAGTTTAGAGCAGGAAAGAGCACTTGATAAGCAGAACCTGATAAGTAGAGAACTTGTTAGGTACTGGAAGCAAGCAGTTATCACGTATCTGCTTCTTTCTGTAAACCTCTCACAGCCGCACACGGAATCCAGCAGTTTTGGGAAGACAGGGCCGGTGTGGGACTGCGCCAACGCTGACTGCATTTTGAAGTGCCTTACGGTCTAGCAGAAGACTTCTGTGCAGTCATTTGTGTGTGTGTTCTGCTCCAGATAATGCTTTCCCTGGTTTTCTTTCCTCTCACCTTTTCTTTTTTGGGGGGTTTTGTTGTTGTTGGTTGGTTTTGGGGTTTTTTTCCCTCTCTCTCCTGCTGCGTAAATAAAGGTGTGGTTCAGTTTACATGACAGTTCAGTGGTCTGTGAGCTTTGCCGAGGTTTGTTCCAATGATGGTACCTCAGAGGGTATGGATTTTGAGAGTTTTAGTAAGCTGTGAAGTCAGACACACAGAGTCACGTGCTTAGGGGACAGTGGTCAGAGTCCATGCCCTCAACTTGGTACAGTTGTGTGGATGCAATTCTCCAAGCGTGGCTTTCTGTATCCCTGTTCTTCTACACCGCCTTCACCAAATAGTGAAATTGGAATGCTTTGTTTTTCAGCACTCGCGTTTCTGACCATAACTGATTTTTAAAAGGTGGGAAGGAGGATATTTCTTATCATCGGTGCACAGTTTGTCTTAACTGATCTCTTTTGGTCTGAGCCTTATTTTACGCACGGAGTTGAAATGAGAGCTCTTGGTCTGCCTGCTAAATGGGTGATGGAAATTGTGAGGAGAGTACGAATTTCTGAAATACCACACTCCTAGCTTGTGAGGTCAAGTGCCAGCATGATGGTGCATGAGAGACAAGATTAGCCGCAGAGCGGGGTTTCCTGCCCGGCGTCGCTGATTTAGTCAGCAACACAGAAATAAAGTCTTTGGACGCAGAGCTTGCAAAGGATGTGATCTGATTTGGGCTGTGGTGTATCTGTTCAGGTCACTTTGATTCGCAGTGGCACACCAAGTGTCAGAAATCATCGCAGCTCCCATACCACAGGACATGGGCACAGAGGGAAGGGGTTTGGTGGTATCTGCCACCCCAAACTTCCTCCTGCTGTGATCCTCATCTTTCGTTTTTACGACTGTGCTTCAGATTATGAAGAACTGTTACGTAGCTATGGCAGAAAAGGACCAAACCAGTCTGAGGTATCGCTCTTTAAACAATAGGAAAACGAAAAGTAGGGAAGAAGACAACACCCCAGCGTGGCTTGTGTGCCAAAGCCCAGCGCCTAGTGAAAAGCAAGGTACATTTTCATGGGGGCGATACAATCTCAGTTCCTTGTTTTGAAGAGGCTTTGGAGCTATGGTATTTATTCCCAGCCTGGCTGTTGGTTTCCACCACCGTAGCAAAGCCTGCAATCCCTCAAGGGTGCTATGGCAAACAAGGGCTTTCTTGTCACGGCTGCGTGAGAGATCTTCCAGGAAGATCCGCGAAAGGCTACTTTTCACAGAGGCAAGGTGATTCCAGTGGCTTGGTTGAGGGGCTGTAGCTAATCTACAAGGCAGAGCTGCTACCTCTCCGGGATGTTCGGTGTGCTGAGGAGCTGGGGCACGCTCCTCTCCCCAGCTCACCCTCTGCGTGCCGTCCTTGCTGCTCGGCTGCTGGCCTCGGCTCTGGAGGCTTTACCTGCGTTTCGGAGAAGTGGGCTGGGGGCGTTAAGAACGAGCCTGTTGGCAGTTTTGCTTCTCCGGAGGGGTGGAGTGGGGAAACGCGATCGTTTTCCATCCGGAAGCTGTAGTCACAGCTCAGGCTCTTAGTGACGGCACGGAGGGAACCCAAGGAGTGCTCAGAGAAGTGGTTCTTCTCTTACCCTGCAGCTCCCGACCGAGCTGCTCCAGTGGAGCAGTGGTAGCTTGCATGGCCGCTGCCAGCAGCGCTCTTCCCGTGCCCTGGGTGACGGCTTCCCGTGCCCTGGGTGATGACCCGTGTCGCCAGGCGGGGCCTGGGTTTTTTGGTGGTGGTGGAGACTTAAACCAGAAAGGGGGATTGTTCTTTTTTTTTTTTTTATTTTGCTCAACAAGAGAGTTGTTCCCATCTGGCCCTGACTCCATGACCAGGAAAATGGCCTTGCAGTGATGATTGTGGTTTTAATTCAATGAGCCCTTGAGGTGGTGATGTCTCTTCTCTAAACAAAATAATACTGATGCTATATACTGTAGTGGGGGCTTTGGGAGAAATAAGGATTTCCATTATGTAATCAGACAAGTGATAAAGACAAGGTAGATGAGACAGTTTTTAACACCATATGGGTACTTTGGGGATTGTGTTGTCCTCCTTTTTAATAGTCCTGGGCGAGGAGTACAGCCTTTTTCCACATAAATATACACAGTGAGAGCTCTTGATGGGAAGTTGTATTTTGTTTGTTTGTTTGTTTTTTAAATTAACCTTGACAGGAATGTGAATGATGAGACATTCACTGTCTGAACTTATCAGCTGGCTGGGGGAATGCTTTTATTATTTATCCAATGATTTCCCTCCCCTCCCCCCAGTTCTCTGTTTGTGAAACAGTTAAGAAAGAGGGCTTTTCTTGAAAGAGTTAATCTGAAGGGATAATGAAATCTGTGACATGAACTACACTTAAAGATTTGTTACTGTCAGTGGGAAATCTTTATCCATTTCAGGGAATACGATAAAATGGAACTTTCTAATGTTAAGAGGAAAAACTTATTCCTGTCTGCTTGTAGTATCTGTACCACATGTATCAATACTCTCCGTTAGCAAGGGTGGGGAGGCAGTTTTCATGGCTGTCACCTTAGAGAAGTTTTCTAAAATAGATTTAAAATTCTACTGCATGATACATGCTTTAGAGCCTAATAATTGGTGACGTTTTCACAGCTTTAGGGAACTCTAAGAGGTAAGTTTTCAGGTTGGGCTTTACTCTGTCCTCGTTGTTTAGGACCTCCAGTACATAAGGAAGACTACTTAAAGCTTTGCTGATCATCCTGGGCTGGACAGAAGTTGTTCTAAAGCAGTTGTAACGGTCATATAACCTGTATTCACTGATGCAACTGCAATTTTCCTCTGGAATAATTGGAAAGCATCTTAATTGTACAGGCTATGTTCATTATCTCACTGAAAAGCAGTGTTAACGTTTCCAGTAGCAGGACTGTTCTAGATACCGTGGTCTTCGGAACTTGGTTCAAGGACGTGTTTTCCTTAGACGAGAGTGGGAGGATACTATTTCTGTTAAAAAATAGCACTACTAAGAGCAAAGGCAGAAAACCTCGTTGCAGGGAGTGGGTTCTGTGTTACAGCCTTCTGTTGTTTAAGCACTGTGGCTTTTGACTGAAGCCCAAAGATGGTATCTTCTCCTAGTGTCACACCGCTGAGGACAAGTTAGTAGCTTGTGGTCACGTCGCAATGAGATGAATGGCGTTTTCACACACCAGCTATTTATTTTCAGATCAAATACAGCAGATTGGGAATTTCTCAACAAGCCTATATGTCCATGGTTTGAAGTGTATAAATCTAGCTGTGTTTCAGTTACCAGCTTCCCATATACACACAAAATTCGTAATGGAATCTCAAACCTGGAAAAGCTGAAGTGGATTTTTCCATATGGTTAAATATCCATCTCCTGATCCCCCCAGGACCAAGTCAGAGTATTAAGGCATTAGAAGAAGTATTAAAGCATTAGAAGGCTTCATGCTGAATAGGATAGGGTGTGAAATAAAAAAACACAATCGCTGTCATGCACTGAATGTTATGCTTTGTATGGAAGCCGATTCTTCACAGTGCATTTGCACTTTGGGTCTTTTCTTGTTTGTTTTTGCTTTTGTAACCTAATCTGTGAAATGACAATTGCAGGAAAACAAAGCCCTGGTACTTTTTCATTTTTAAATGAAGAAGTTGGCAAATTCTGAACTATAATTAAGGTTCTGGTACTGTCAACTAATGTTGGTACGAAGCTTTATTTGTAACTGTCAACTGGCCAACTGTGGCACCTCTCCCAGCGTTGCCCCTTCCTGCTCCCAGCACCCAGAGGTTTCTTCCTGGCTGAGAAAGCCGCGCTGCTCAGTCGCAGGCTTTGAAGCTGATGTGCTCTCCCTCTCGCTCCAGTGTGTCCTCCATGTGCTGGTCCAGTTCTGTGATGGTCCCTTCTAAAGCCTTCCCAGTTCACAGGCAGTCCAGTTCTGTAAAACTGTCTCTGAACTGTGTGTATCAAGCTCTGCTGACTTCTCCAACATGAGCATTATTCTTGCCGTATTACTGTTGTGGAGTTTATGCCTTTTCCCAGCACAGAAATGCCTCCCCTTTATAAACGCGGCTGTGCGCTGAGAGCAGTAAGCGTTCCGTTCTGCTAGCTCTGGTTCAGGCTCCTCACCTTCCTGGTGCTTACGTTCTCCTGTGATTTTGGTTAATTCCAACCGTTCATCTCTGTGACTGCTGAAGAGCAAATTCTCGGTGTTAAAACAGCTGAACCATTTGAGGGATGAGGTGTTTGTCCTTCACTGGCTGACAGACAAGACGAATAAGATTGAATATAACTCCCCGATACTAACAGGACCTGTAAGCTTTGAAACGCTTTGTGAAATGAGAATGTCAAGGGAGAGCTTTAAATTTACCGTTTTAGCTCTGCAGTCATCGCCCCGGCAGCCCCTGGTGAGAATCATGTTTTTATCCATGTAAAAGCCTTTTCCCCTCGAAGCACAACAGTCCGGTTGAGTACACGTGTACTCTCCGTACTTGACACAGCAGATCCTGTCAGGCTGGTTCCACGTTAATCAGATTCTCCATGTGACGTTCCCTGTCTGAAGAAATCATTTTCCATTAAAAAGGACACTTTTACCATCAGTGGATGCTGCCACGGTGATAAGAGCGTGGTCCTGATAAAGCCTTAAGGTAGGGTGGCTGCTTACAGCTGGTGTCCTATGCATGCAGGCGAGACGTTTTGTAACCCCCCTGAAATTTGGCATCTATCAGCAGGAGTTAAGTATTCGTCTCTGCTCGTCCTGACATCTTGTTCACAAACCTGTCAGTTAAAGACCATGTGATTGAAAAATGGACGTTAGGAAAAAGTAGAGTAACAGTAACCTCCTGCCTGGTATTTGTACAGCCCAGAAAGAGTTCACCAGTACCTCAGTCTACCTCTTACCTGTTATCTGTGCTTCCTGGGGGCATTATTCATCTGTAGACTGTATCCCTTGTTTCTGCTTCTCCATTTCTTGTATTTTTTCTTTTCTTTTCTTCTTGTGTTTCCTTTCCTTCTCACCTCTTATGCTTTTTGTCCTTTGCTTGTCTTTTATTTCACCCCTTTCCTCCTCTTCCGTTCCACTTCCAACTTCCTCTTCCTCTCCTGCCTCTTCCTCTTCCTCGTTTGGTCCTATTGAAGTTGAGCCCAATGCCGGGACACCACGTCGTAGACCTCTCTCCTTCTGCCCTTGCTGTGCCCATGAAGGTAACGTAACCTCACACGCTCCCCGTTCTCCTTGACCACAGCTGGGTTGTCGTAGCAGCACTAGTCAGCTAGTGAGCACGAGGCCCCCCAGCCCTTTTCTTGCTGCATCCCCAAACCAACTTCCTCTAGCAACCTGGTAACCAGCTTCTGGGAGCCTGTGGCAAGTTATTAAAGGTGCAGTATGCCTTTTGCTGGTCCTGGCCGTGCTAGGGAGGGCGTAGCGGCTGGGAGGGACGCCAGGCAGCAGCGGTGGGAGCGGTAACCCCGCACCCGGAAGTTTCTGGTTTCATTTGGTGACTTCAGTTTCTCTGGTCCTCCTGAAAGATGTTTGGAAGGTGGGGTAAGGGCAGAAAATCTCCTTCTTTAAATGGCCTTTTAATTAGTCCATAGAGATTAAAGGAATACTGTGTCTTTATAAGGACTGGTTTGCAAAACATCCTCAAACTTTAAAAAGCAGCAGACCTTAAGCTAGAGCAGTTTTCCCCTCATCCGTCTCGCTGAGTGCATTCTTTAACTGTCCCAAATGGAGTTTCCCATAGAGTTTCCATTGCCAAGGCATGGGGGAAGGGGTTGTTGATGTGTGTTCATGGTGTAATTTTGCTAACCACTTACTCTGCTTTTCATGGTGCTCCCTCACATCAGTTGTCAGTGCTCCCTGTCCAATCCTCCCATTATTCCTCTGCTCATTGGCTGTTTAAAAATACTTACGTCTTTCATAGGCCGGTAGCGTTGTGGTTTTGGCTTTTTCTTAGAGGCATTTGTTTTCTATACATCCTGGCATCGGAAAGGATGGGGAGACTTCCCAGTGCTTTCATGGCGCCACAGCACTGGACATCTGCATGTACGGTCTCCCTCTCCTCTGCCGCACGGGCATATTGTGCAGAGATGCTCAGAAAGGAATGCTTGGAACTGAGCAACACACTGCTATAAAGTCTACGGAGCCCCAGGCTCTTTGGGTGGTACAGCCGGGTCTGGTATTCCCCGAGGGTCTGCTATTCCGATTTCTCAGAGGCAGGTGTTCGCCGCCTAAGCTGCGGTTTGATAGGAGCTGTAGGCTCTCTGGTTAGCTCCAGCGCAGCGCTTCCCCGAGATGCCGAGGAGGGAGGCAGGCACAGGTCTGAAATACCACAGCCGTTCATGTGCAGCGTTTCCCAGGGTTTGAACAGTAAGCTTGCTGCTTGAGTATTTTGAGCATCAAAGTGACTGTTGGGAAGTTACTGCTCTTGGTGTAGGCAGTATCTATCTATAATAACACATGTAGACAGGGCTGTTAGTTAATTTAGGATGCCTAGGTTACGTGCAGTGCAAGCTGATAGGACGCAGCAACCCAAAAATACCGTTGAGCTTGATTTGAGGTCTTGCTCCTGCCTCCACTTCCACGCAGGCAGGCGCATTGCTACTGTCCTTGATGTGTCTGATAGGAGTCACAGCATTCATCTCCGGGTAGTTCAGTGTGGAATCAGTGGCCCAGACCAGGAGGTGGCTGGGAGGATCTTCCCTGGTAAGCTCTTGCATTTGATAAATATCAACAGAAGGCTTTGGGAACAGCATTCTGCAGTTTAGTCCATGTAACTCCTGACAGACAGGGGACCCATCAGTGGACTGCTGACTAAATTTAGGAGTTAGTTTTAAAATAAATTAAATACCAACTGAGAGTTCTGTACTAGGTGGCCAAGGCCCAGGGGATTTTTTTATTCTGTTTTGATATATGTGTCTGAGGGTTCTTTTTCATTCCAGTGCTGATGTGCAATACGGTAGAAGTAGTTTCGGTCTTCACTGTGCAGAGGGGATCTTCAAAATGGATAGATAGGTGGCTAGGAGGAGCAGTCAGGAAAGATTTATTTAGCTAGTGAAGAAAAGACCAGGCAAGTTGTTACTTTTGGCCAGTAAAAGAAAAGATTGAGGACATGCAATTGGAGAAAATAAAGGTAAAACACACGGAGTGGCAATTGAATCTGTTTCTGATGAGCACACCTTTAAGTAGCTGCATGAGGATCTGTAAAGCTCTTTGAATGAAAGGAAAAGGGAAATATGTACAGAAATCTGGGCTTTCTGCAGTAAGAGTGAGGAAGAAGCAATCAATTGCAAGAAAATAAATAAATAGATAAATAAACCTCAGGTTCCAAAGTGAAGAGAATCCTTTTGGAGGCGACTTCCACTCTCGTGTGTGCTCTAGGCAAACTGAATGGACCCGGCTTGGGAGTGCTCTGGCAGCATCTTGCTCGGCTTTCTTTGCACATTTTGCCCCATGGTTGTTTTTTGCAGTTTGGGCTTGTAAGGTTTGCAGGGCGTTACCTGAAAGCTTACCAGGTTTCTCTTTTGGCAGGCATGGGTAAGAAGGATGATCCCAAGCTGATGCAGGAGTGGTTCAAGCTGGTGCAGGAGAAGAATGCCTTGGTTCGCTACGAGTCCGAACTGATGATATTGTGAGTAAACGTGCAAAGGTTCAAAAGGGGGATTATGTTACGTGTTGTGTTGGAAGATCTGTCAGTGCTGTCTTCTGTGTCATGCCGGGAGGCCAGTGGCTGAATCTGGGCTGAGAAACACAGCCAAGTGTGTTTCAGAAGAGTGGTAGAAGAAGGGTTAACAGCAATAAGGAATAGAAATTCCAATTATTTGTGCACATGCAGAAGTACAGATGCATGGATAAGTTCGGAGCCCTTCCCAAGCTGTTCTGGGATAAACCACATCTTGTTTGTGCAAATGTTTTCGAGCTATGCAGAAAAAATGTGTGACTCCCTCTGGTTTTGGTAGAGTCCGCTTGAAAGCACAGCCAAAAGTGTTTAATTCAGTCACCTTTGCCACGTGGCCCTTTCTCTCCGCATGTAGCGGGACGCCAGCGCCTCTCATTTGGGCTCTGATGATACTCAGATGATAAGGCTTTTTTTCCTCTTAATGAAACTGGGAGCTTTCTCAGTCCCCACGCTGCAAGTTCACTGGAATTCGTTTCTGAGTATGTCAGCTGACCCAGGCTGGATGGGTGGAAGCTGATCATCTTAGTGCCTGTGTCAGAAGAGCCCCAGGGTGTTGTCTATGTTGGAATCTGGAAAGGCAATGGCCTGGCACGTCCTCAGTTGATCAGTAACTTTGTTTTTAGAGTGGGAAGTGATGGGAGATACACCGAGGTATTGCAGATCTGTTTGTTCCTTCACACCGGGTTAGGTTTAATCCCACCTGTAATATGCTCAGCTTTCCATATTGCGCTTCCTAGCTGAAGGCACAGAACGTGGGATGCTGGAAGTACTTTTAAATCTTTACAAAATATGGCTACAGATCTTAGGTGTTTCAGGAGTTGTTCCAGACCCGACTGGTAAAACGCACAGCAGATGTCTAGAGGGGGAGCAGAAGCTGGGAATGGGTATGAAGCACTGGGAGGAGTATTTTAATACCCCCAGAACTCGGATTCCTGATGTTTCCCTTTCAGTGCTCGGGAGCTGGAACTGGAAGACAGGCAGAGTCGATTACAGCAGGAGCTCCGGGAGAGGATGGCAGTAGAAGGTGAGAGCAAGAGGGAATGTTTCACAGATTGTACGTGCGTACTTCTAGCCTTGTGTGCGCTGATGGGTTTGGTATCTCCGTAGATCACCTGAAGACAGATGAGGAGCTCTCAGAGGAGAAGAGGATCCTGAACGAGATGCTTGAAGTGGTGGAACAGAGAGATTCTCTCGTGGCTCTCCTTGAGGAGCAGCGGCTTCGAGAAAAAGAAGAAGACAAGGACCTGGAGGCGGTCATGCTGTCCAAAGGTTTCAGCTTGAACTGGTCCTGAGCTTAACACATTTACCTCTGCTGGTCTGTGTTGTCCAGTTGGCCTACCCTGAGTTCACCAGAATTACATGGCTAGGAAGATGTTGAAGGGGAAACCTCCGAAGGATCCGACAGCACGCAGGGATTTGGTGTGAAGCACTCAGAAGCCTTTTGATAAGTGTGTTGGCTCCAGAAGCTTAAGTTTTACATGTCTGCAAGACAAGTTGAAGATAGTGAGTGGAGATGGTGGAGTCTCTGTGAGGTCCGATACAAGGGCCGTATTTTTGTGTGTGTGGTAGGAGAGCGAGGAGTAATTCATATGTGGGGAAGGAGGTTAAGGGAAGAAGTGCCCTTAACTAACCTGGATTTACGGCAGTCCATTCCTTTCCCGTTTTTACTACACCACTTGTAATAAAAGGGAGGGAAGCGGCAACCCTCTCTGGAAAATCACAGCAGCCTGTAGCAGCCTGTGTGGTGGAGTCAACTGGCCGAGAGAGCTCCAGAAGCCCAGAGCAACACCTTCTTTGCTTTAGTCTTCCTCCCCACCAAAGAAACCTGCAGTTGGTCGTTACGCATGGATACGAAGAAATAGGAGACAGAGAAGATAACTACTAGTATGTGTGATGGAACTCTCTGCCTGCCTCCTGGTTTTTAGAGGGATGTGGGCATCAGAGGACTCTCTCCCTACCATAGGCTCCTAAATCTTCTTTGTGGGGGAAAAAAGGGGAGAAGAAGAGAGCGGAAAGATGCCCTTCTGCTTTGCTACACACTGGAGAGACAGCTACTGCTGGCCTTAGTCGTCATGGCCACAGCTCAGAGGCTGGTGGGCTTCTTTGTTCTGTCGTCGTTGTGACTGTTTTGACACTGGAAAACACTGACTGTGGGACAGCGGTAAGCGCGTGCTGGGGCCGGGGTGTTCCCAGGCGGCATTCCCTGGCCGTTAGGCCCCTGAAAGGGAGAAGCCCTTAAGTGACTGAACCACCATTAAGACTTTTCAGTGGGTTTGGGTTTTTTTTTTCCCCCTCTGTATTTTGTTTTTGCACATTGGAAACGAAGCTTAAGACCTGCCTGGGCCCTCAGTCACTTTGACCCTTTAATGTCAATTAACTTATTTTTTTAATACTTGAAAGAAGATTCATTTTTGTATCTTTTAGGAAAAAAATGGACGAGTGATGGGTGTGTGTGCCTGCTGCATCCTACAACTTCCACTTCTAAATTACTGGACGTTGTTACCTGTGGCTATTTATTAGTGTTCTTATTAACAATTCGATTGTTACACGTATTTGATTGTGGAGGGAGTGTTTTAAAAAAAAAGGGAAAGACAGCACTGCGGATTGGTCCCTGCTTCACAGCCAGGGCAGCCTTTACGGACCCACGGATGCATCCTGCCCTAGAAGTTTTCCTTTATGACAAAATCCTGCGCAGTCACGGAGTTGTAAGAATCTACTTGTGTTCCTAGCATCATTTTTCTTCTGCACCCCAGGTTCCCTCTGTTGGATTAATAAACTTGTAATTTATTTAAATTTTACATTTTTATAACAAGAAAGCCAAAACTGTGAGGTAGAAATATCCCGTAGGTGTCTCCCTCACTGAAAGAGGGGACCCTCACACTCCTGAGATACAGCCAGAGGGACTTCCGTGAGGACCAACACGGCACTTTTCCTGCTGCATCTGTTGGAAGAAGCTCCTCGTGGCTCAGCCAAGCTGCTGCTTTGCAGTGGGGAGGGTATTCCCTGTAAGCAACGAGCAGGACGTGCACTGAGCGCTCCAGCACCGTTCACTGACAGATTCCCTGAGCACCCCGCGAGCTTCACTTGTCCCGCAGAGCTGAAACAGCACTGTGCGTTAGGTATGTGTCCCATCCTTCCTGTGATGTGTTAAGAGGGGTTTTTTTCCCCCCCCTTTGGGATGCTGACTATGTTCTTCTCTTGTTAAAGCAGTACTACGCCTGCTCCCCGATGTCCTTGAGAGCGTCCCGTTCCCAGGCGTGTTCATACAGCGCACTGACGCTTCCAGCTTGAACTTGCGCTGTTGGTGCAAGGGGTACCCCAGCAGGGCTGAACATCCTTTTGCCCCGAGACAGAAGTTAGCCTGGTTTCTTGCCGTTGGCTCTCTGCCTCCTCCGGAGAGGTCTTCCGTAAGCCAGGGTCTGTGATCTGAGTTCACCTCGGCTCAGGAGCGTACGTCAGGCTGAGGAAGGATGGGTAGGACTCTCCCCAGAGACTCCGAGCGGTGCTGGTTAACTGTGGAAACGTACGTTTTTCCACCTCAAGTGTTCCCCCTTTTATCCCCTCAGTTTTTTCTGCTAAGGCATTACAAATTAAATCCAGATGCTCGTGAAACCAAGCGGGCGGGCAGCTGCAGCGCTGCTGAGCAGCTGTGCTTGTTAGCAGGTGCTACCTGCCACACCAGCCTCACGCAGCGAGGATGTCCAACCAACAGAATTCCTCCCCCCACTGCCAGGCCAGCGCAGAGGCCAGCAGCACAAGTCAAATTGGCAACAGCAGTTTACATAGTCTGCGTTTGAGGGGGCAGTGGAAGCGGAGAGGAGGAGGGAAGAAAGAGGGAAGCTGGATGCGTGGTTTATTGTAAACTGTCTCGCATAGGGAATTGGCCTCAGTCCGGTCTATAGTTCACCAGGTGCACGGACCGTGTCTAACTTAGCAGAAGACCCTTGGAGTGTGAGCTGTAAAATGGAAAGATATCCCGAAGAAGAAGGGCCAGATTGCCACTTTTCCCTGTCGTGCTGGGGGACGTCGGCGGGCGGTGCCACGTGAGGTGTAACGCCCTGCCGCAGGGGAGAGCTGCGCGCTCTGAAACGAGCTCTGTCGGTTACGCGGGAGGACTCCGGCGAGGATGAACACGGAGAGCTAACGTCGCGCAGGAAAGGGAATCTTACAGGCCGTTTTGTATCAAAGCGGGTGAGAAAGGCACAACTTGTATTTGCTGTTCAGTTGCACTTTAAGAATATGACTTGCATATCAGATACTGGGGTTTTTTTACTATCTGACTATTTTTAATTCAAATTTTATATTTTTAAACCTGAAGAAGGCTCTTGTGACCACAAGATTCCTTATTTGTATCCGAATCCGCATAGGAAGTTCTAGCCCGGGTGGGCGGCAGCACCTGACTCGGCCAAGCGCGTCC
>NW_010274005.1:0-26991 GCF_000690775.1 Eurypyga helias
GACCTTTAAAGGTCGCTTCCAACCCTACTATTATATGATTCTATGAATATCAAATAAATGTATGTGAAATACACTGAAATTATGAAATGACAAAATATATTTGAAATAATCTTTATTTTGTCTTTGTATCTGAGTCTACAAATCCTAAGGCTTTGTTATTAATGCATGTACTTCTCCGGCCTTCAGCAGGCATATGTTAGTAGTGGCAGGGGCTGTTCTCTGCTTTTGCTCTCATGTATATTCTGGTGCTTTTGTGTTTTTATTTAGAAAAGGAGGTTCTTGATGTTTGCATGTGGTTTTTTCATATATATATATATTCAAAAATACACAATCTATTGCTCAGCTCTCCTATGGAGACTTAGTAATTATGAAGACTTAGTAATTACATAGCTGTATGTTCAGCATGGGAACTGACATTTGTAGGTAAATGCTTCAAGTGAAATGTTTTTCTTCAACTCCAGGTAAGTGCAAAAAATACTGTTAAAGACATAACACATTTAATTTAGAATTGCTATTACTTACTTCTAGTTCTGGCCTCTTCGGGTATTGATTATGACATAAAAATTTGGTCACCGTTGGAAGAATCCAAGATTTTTAACAGAAAACTTGCAGATGAGGTAAGAACCTTTCCTCCTTTTTCGCAGTAACGTTGCATCTTCCAATTCTAAAAATGTCTTTGGTGCAAATTACTGATATTGAATTAACAGAGTTACTTAATGGGCAACAAATGAGCTACAAATAAAAAGCTGCCCTTTCTAACAGCTAACTTCCGTATCGTTGGCAGCATGCGGAGGGACCTTGTTTTTCATTAATTCTAGAAATTATATGATATGGTCTGGTGTTGTGTACATGAAAGAAGTTTGGAAAAGTATGAACAGTCAGATATAGAAGGAAAACTGTCAAGGAAAACAGTCTTTTAATAAGACTGTCAAGAATTGAGATATGAAGGTAGTGCCTCTCTAAACAAATTAACTGAAGGAAATGCAGTGTTATACAGAGGAACAGGGAGTGCAAAAATCAATGCTGTTAAATGTTCCGTGGCACAGAAGGGAGTTAAGGTAAAGATTGCAAATTGGGAACTTTTTGGGATAAAGCAAACATTGCAAGCTCCATCAGTTGTGAAAGTCTGTAGATAAAGTTATGTAACCCGTTGTTTTCATACCCTCAAAGCACTAACAATGTTTATAGCTACTGGCCCATGATCATATGGTTGACTGCTGAATAATCATATTTTTAGTGATTAATATAATGTAATTTATTAAAAGGTTAGATATTTTTCTTTAATGTATGAAGGCAAATTTAGTTGTGTGGTTTGGGGCTTTTTGTGCAGTCTCTTGGACAGCAAGGACATAGTAGACTGGGGTTTAAAAGTTATTATTTCTCTGCAGTAGTGCTATTTAAAACAAACAAAACCGCACAACCCTTAGCCGCCACCCTCTCACCCCCTGAAAAAAAAACCTAAACCACCATCCACCTGAGTTTTGAACCTTTCCCTTTCTTTTAGCAGCAGTAGCACCAGCACCAAGTGAAGTGCTGCTTCTCTCTGTACTGTATGATAGTTTTAATTTGTGATGTCTTTTGGAGCCTTTGGAGTTTAGAAAGATTGCTGAGCATACATGTATGCTAAAAGTAATGATTGTACTGATACTTCTGTCACTTAATTTTTAATAAGAACAAATTGTGTAGAAATTTAATTTTTTTTATTTAATCAAAAATGTAGAACTTTCAGAAAATTTGACCACAGTATGGTTTGTAATTTTACACGTGTCTTGTTTTTTAATTTAATTCCCTGTGTTGAAATACTTATGTGGAGGACAGGAGAGGTTTGTAGAAACAAAACAGTTTTCACCATGTTAAGTTTGGCTGGAGTACATGTTCAACATACCTAAACTGAATTTTCCATAGACGGGAAGGTCTAGGGCGAAAGCATTGTGATTGGGCAAAGTTCAGTGTAGATATAGAACCATATTTAGAATTGAGAGCGGCCATGAGAAAAAGCATCAGGAGCAAGCTGTCAGAAGGGTGTTACTGGTGAGGCACTGGAGAAAAAGGAGGTGAAAAAGGAAAAAATGGCAGCCCACCGTGAACTTTTTTCCTTGAAAATCAGGCAGCAGGAGCTGGCTCTTTGAAGTCATGCAGAGGTAAGCTGTAGATCTGTTTAAAAAGAACAATGGAGCTGAAGCATGATCCTGAACTGGGATAGAGTAATTGCTTCTGTTCCTTGGATTTTCTCCCAGCGTTCAAGCAGTGTGCAGGCAGGAGTTTAGGGTAACCTCATCTTTTCTCCTTCCCACATTCTTGGCCAGCGCTGGTGCTAGAACTCAGTTCTCTGCAGCAGTTCCTGCCTGTAACAGCACTTCCTCTCATCGGACCTCCTTATTTTGTACCAGATCTCATTCCCAAAAGTTTTTCTCAGTGGCTGATCTTAATAATACCATGCATGTAGAGATGGCTCCGGGGAGACCTCATAGCACCTTCCAGTACCTGAAGGGGCTGACAAGGAAGCTGGGGGGGACTTTCTACAAGGGCCTGTAGTGACAGGACAAGGGGTAACGGGTTTAAATTGAAAGCTGGGAGGTTTAGGTTAGATATCAGGAAGAAATGCTTCCCGGAGAGGGTGGCGACGCACTGGAACAGGTTGCCCAGAGAAGCTGTGGATGCCCCATCCCTGGAAGTGTTCAAGGCCAGGCTGGGTGAGGCTTTGAGCAACCTGGTCTAGTGGAAGGTGTCCCTGCCCATGGCAGGGGGGTTGGAACTAGATGGTCTTTAAGGTCCCTTCCAACCCAAACCACTCTGTGATTGTATGTGAGCAGCAGAATGATGGTCGTCTTAGAATATTCTTTAGGCAGGCAATTAGATACCTGTGTGCAGAGTCCATCGTTTGACTTTTCTTACCACATACAATGTGTGTAACTGTATTTGATTGTAATTATTAAAATATTGCTCCCTTCTTGTAATTTTGGACTCCATAAATCCCTTTTGCGTGGGAACTTTGTATCTACAAATCCATATTGATGCAGTACATATTTGTGTTTATTTTTGATGCTGGTTTTTATTCCTTCCCTGCCTCTAGGTTATAACACGTAATGAATTAATGCTGGAAGAGACCAGAAACACTATTACTGTTCCAGCTTCTTTTATGTTACGAATGTTGGCTTCGTTGAATCATATAAGAGCAGGTGAGAGACTCCTGGAAAACTTGTCCACCACATGGTTTGTGAAATAGGAGATGGACTGAGGGGCCAACAGGATCTTCAGCTGCCTGTGGCTACGCTTGGGGTTGGTGAAGAGATTCAAGGGTTGTTCAAGGGTGTCTTCACAGAGGTACTTAGGTACCTCTTAGTGCGAGACTTGCAACATTTTTGCAGCTGTTATTGTTTACCTCAAAACAAAGAGCAAGAAAAGAGTAAAATATGGTTTTAGATTATACCATACTATCCATCCTGAAATAGCTTATTTGTAATGTAGTACTGATTAGATGTCCAAAAATACTCTCTTCACTGAGGGATGTTCTTTAAGGTGAGGGCTGTGTGATGGGAAAGCTGCTGGGGATGACGTGAATGAGTTGTAAGTCAAACTGACTGTCGTGGGCTTGGGATTGTCATGGGGTGAAGGAGGGTGTGAAGATACAGGACTGTGGGAGATGCTAGTGAGGCCACTGGCAGCAGGGACTGGGATGTCCCTTCAGCGAAGGGGCAGTTCCCTAGGGACTGTAACTGGTGATATGGGGGGTTGTGTCATTGGGAACTGGTGTTCCTGGATGTTAGTGCTGAAGACATTGATTGCAGTTGGCTGCTACTGAAGATGTGGGACAATGGAGAGACATCACACTGGGTGGGAAACAGATGAAGTTTTGGGAGGTATATGGAATGACATATGGGGCAGAAACGGAACAGACCTGTAGGCGGAAGAGACTGCAGATATTGAGTGTGGGGACTCCCGCACTGGTTGAGCAGAGCAGTGGGCTTACAGTGACGGGGGGAAGCTCTGCCGGGCAGCAGCTGCTGCTCCTCTTTCGCCTCTTGCTGGTCTGTGAGAATCAGAGAGCTGGGGGGGGATGCCACCGTATCCAGCCCAGTGGTGTGCCTCCCCGCTGCTCTAAGTGAATATGTTAGTTTGGTTTTTTCTTCCTTTTTTATGATTTCTTGGAAGTAAAATGCTCAACTGCTCAACACTTGAGTTAACAACAGTTTCAGCACAAATCTGTGTTACAATTGGGTGGAGTATTTCTTAACCTGACAGTGCATGTTGTTTGAGTGGCAGCTCTTGAGCCGGTCTTGTTCCCTCATGCGTTTCTGTATTTGCCTTTCTCTAAAGATTCACACCACAAGGTACTTTTTCTGATGTATGCAGTGACAAATCGCGATTGCCCAGTTTTCTGGAGTATACTTTTTCTGGAGTTAGTATGGTATTCTAACTGCAGCTATTCCAGTTTCAAGTCCCCAGAACAGTCTTTCAATCCCTCTTATTCACCATCTCTTTTTAATATGATGCTTGCAATTACCTTTTCTGTGCTGACAGCCGGTCAGCGGCTACAAGGTTTTTCCTTTTGTACACAAATTTTGCTTTTATGCCTGAAAATCCTTTAGGGCTTTTTTCTCCTGTTCTCCTTTCTTGTTGGTCACATTTCTACCCAATCTCTGCTCTCAGTCCATATGGACTTTCTCCTACCGTATAACCCACAGCCACCATCTGTTGTGTAATAGCCCAGGGAGATAATATGTTTTAAATACTTAACAAAAGAATTAAAACTTTAGAAGTTCTCTTTGCTAAATCTCTGTCTCTTGCAGACCGGTTGGAAGGTGACAGATCAGAAGGATCTGGTCAGGAGAATGAAAACGAAGATGAAGAGTAACTGACTGTTGTGTGCAAACACCTAGACGTTAATGGAATTTGTATAAGACATTAATTATATTTTTCCTTACAGAGCTTTAGTGCAATTCTGAGGTATTGCTTTTGGATAACCTAACCTTTTGGTTTTGAATGACTGTGTGCATGACTTTGGGAGAGTGTGCAAGTTAAAATAAGCAAAAAATGTTTTTAAAATGTTTTGCCGTGTCTGAGGGGTGCTAGAAGATGCAAAGTGCAATATTTTCCTTAACCTGCAAATGTGGGAGCTTGGATCAATGTTTTAAAGTAACTTTCATTATAGTACAAACGTTGGTTCAAATAAATTTCTATACCTGCTGTTTGCATGTTTGTTGCTTTCTAATTAAAAGATTTGGTTGTTTTAAGTAGTTTCCTGTTTTTTCTTTGTGCAACCATTGATTTATCACCTTGTAACTATAACCCCATTACTGCCTTTGTTTGCGTTCTTTAATGTTTGCGAAGTGACAAATACAATTGTTTCTTAAAGCGAGCACTGGGATTCTCTGCACCATAGAGATCCCGTGCCTTTTGGTTCCTGCATTCCCACGGGCAACCTGCATAAACATACACAAAATTGTCTCTCCGTCCGTCTTAACTGTAGTGCCGCTTCGCGTTCTCCGTGCTTGAGTCTGTACTGCTGGTGAAACAGCGTTGGTGTTCTGCTGAGAGATCCACGAGCGCGCGTTCTTTGCAACAACGGCAGATCCATCGCAATTTGCTTGGGATTTAGAATAGAGAAAATATAGTGCGGAGGAACGGGAATTTGAAAATGCCTGTGCGTTACTTCCCAGGAGTTGTTATTTGGGAAGGGAGGTGGTTCAGTCCATGTAACAGGCTCTGCCCTTCCTCCATACATTTTTGGATGGCAGTGGGGAGGAGGAAGCGGAGGAGGGAAAGGAGCAGCTTTGCTCAGTGGCTGTTCTCACCAAGGGTGGCAGATGCTGAGAGGCTCCGTTGGGAATTACAGAATGCCGGGGAAAAATTCTAAATCAGTTGGACGAGGGTACTGTTGTCCTTAAAATGTACATTCATCACACAATCCTCACAAACTTCGCTTACACCAACAAAAAAATTCCCCGCCTCAAACGAAAAAGAACGTTACCCCAGTGTTCTGATACCCATTCACGAGGAGGGCAGGCTGCAAGGACTTGGGAAGGGATATAAATCACAGAAATAGAGGGAGATGGGAAAACTGAAACTGTTGAGGGAGATGAAGAGGTTTGTGAGTGGAGAAATGGGAATTATATGGAACTCAGCTGGCAGTAAGAGTGGAGATACTTGGGCGAGGGAGGAATAACATGAGGGGAGAGGAAAAGTGTGAGGAGATGGATAGGGTGGTTGGCTGGTTCTTTTTGGAGTGTTTGGGGGGGGGGGTTTATTAAAAAAAGGGAAGATACTTTTATATTTAGGGAAAGGAGAAAATGACTGTTGGGAGAGAAGGTTTTGGGAGCAGAGGGTGCTGAGAAGAATGGAGGTCTGGAAACAGTGGAGTGTTGTGGAAAACGGGAAACTTCGCACCCCGAGGAGCTCAGTGCAACGGAGGATGGGAATCTGGTAAGCGTTTGGGAACCTATCCGCTGGGAACGAGGGAAAGAAGTCAAGGTACGTTGTTTGCTTGCTTTTTAAGGTATGAAGTGAAAGTAATGGCTGATACGGGTATTTGTCTTTTCTGGTGACACAGGAAGGACTAAGTGGGCTCCTTGTTGGAGAAGGGGGCCAAACATTAGTTTTTCCTCATAACTTAGCGATTTGGGCAAGCATTTTTAGAATGGCAGGAAATGAATGTTTTGTGGCACCCCTGTTTGGGGAGTGGGGAGCACAGTGGTCGAGCACTCTTGAAACCTTGCTGCTCGTAGCACTGCACTGAGCAATATTTTCACGATGACGTGTAAATTAGCCTTGAATTTTTAATAACCGAGCCGAGTGCTCCTCCCTTTAAATTCTGAAGAACTATACAGTAAATCTATATAGTGTACTTAGCATATGTATAACATGGGCTGGGTGCTGAGCAGTTCTGTGCATGAAATGCAGCTGTTAGGTCCTCGATAGATGATATTTGAGATGTCTGTGTTTCCACGAAGAATCACCGTGGTGTTTCTACGGAAGCCTGCTGTTTTATTTAGAAATTACTAACTTTTGCCTTTTGAAAACCAATTCTTTCTCAAGTTACTATATGGAGAGGATACCCTTTCTCTTCGCCAGAGAGCTTTTAAGTCATCACTGTGGATGTCTGTCTTTCTGAAAGTAAAAAAGCTGCCTCTGCCACTTTTATTTTAGTCGTAGCGATTGCCAGCAAAGACCATACGATATAAACCAGAATAAACAATATTGCAAATGTCTTTTTTAATATTTTTTTTTAGAGTTCCTCAATAAGCACATTATTCCCTAAAGGTCTCTTTTTAAAGGATGAATATTAACTTTAATTCCAGATGCTTAGCTGTGGGTTTACTGATTAAAAAGAGGATTAAATCTCAGTAAGTGTAAAATTTTTAATATTTGGAAGGCTTTTTTCCAACTTCAGTGAAGCTTTTCAAGCCGTTTTTCTAGAACAAAGATATCCATTGTGTTTGGATGGGGTTTTTTTCATAAGCATTTAGGTAATGAAGGTAAGTAAGGTTAAGTCTGAATTCATAGAACCATGGAATAATGGGCACTGTTGGCAGGAGGTGGGGATGCCAGGAATTCTAGAGCTTGTAGCGGCAAAACAGAATTTGTTCTTCAAGTGTGCGCAGAAGTTAAAAAACCAGTAATAAACCAACCCGCACTCCACACGCTCACAACTGTAGAAACCAATCTCGTGATCTGTGTCGGGTTTCAGCCTGGGGACTTTGAGGTGGGTGATGCTGCAGGAGCTCCCCCTAGTGCCACCGTTCCTGCTGCGGTGGCACAGGCGTGTGTCCCGGGTGCAGAAAGGAGTGTCCGGGACGTGTACCTCACGCAGATGTGATTACTGCCCTGGCGATACAGTGCTTGGCCATCATTCTTTTCTTCAAGGAAGCCAATGAGAGGAGAAGGCCAACAAGCAACAGACTAAGCATCCCTGTTAAGCATCAACTGACCCGTTGATACAGCTGTCCGCAAAAAAAAACCCTATCCAAAACCTTTAGTCTTTAATTACAATAAGAGCAGCCTAAATTTGATGGACGGGATGGTGAGCAAGAATATGGGGAGCACCTTATTTTCCTGCTTTGCAGACTGAAGGTTGTTTATATGCTCAGGCTGCTCCTCCTGTCCTGCAACAGCTTGCTGCCAAGGTTGGCGTCCTAGGAAGACCACCTACCAACAGCAGCAGCTCCAATGTCACCGACCTCGCTCCCGTGAAGGATATTGCTTAAGACCGTTGCAAAGGTCACAACCTTGGTGTGTTGCTACAATTCCTGGTAAATAATTTGGTGGCTTGAAGCTTGGGCAGATGGTCACTGTAGGAACTGCTCTCTTGTTTAAATGTTGAAGATGCTGAGCCTGTTCAGACCACCATCTGCTGAACTTCTGGTTCTTCACGCCTTCCCCCGGTGGCGGAAGGACAAGGAAGGACAATGACCTCCCGCATCACTTACTATGAAATTTTATTACCTAAGCATTAGATAAATGTTACGGTAGATTATTGTCTACGTTTTAAGCTCTTTCAGATCATCCCAGATGATGTTTTTGAGAAAGAAACTCCAGAAGTAAATGTTTAATACAGGTTTCGGTGTCCTTGCACCAGCAAAACAGCTGCTGTTGAAACGTGTGTGCACTCGTGTGCTCAGGATGGGAGAATATGCTTAGAGATGCTGCCTTGGAAAGCTGAGTGGTCGTGCCTACGAAGTCATTTTTTTATGGAAAGATGCCACTGAGTCAGGTTCAGGCCTATTGCAAAAGCCATCCATTAACAGCCCTTGGGAATCCTCCGTACTGCACTGCTTCATGGGCCAGACCTGACAGCACTGTTGAAAAATGCGGTGGCAGTTAGCACCAGTTAGGTCAAGGCCCATACTCCTCCTGGTCCGCAGTGACACGAGAGGGCAACTCAGAAAGCCTCAGCTTGGGGTATAGGAAGTGACCTCAAACATACCCTGCCTAAAAAGAGATATTTGGTCTTTGAAATGTGGGGTTAAATCAATTTTAAGCTATTTTCATTAATTATAACATGCCCAAATGCCTTTTTCTGTGTAAGCATCCGGTTTGTCTTCTCAGTGACATTCTCTACTGTTGAGTCTGAGTTATTTTTTGGAGTAATAAGGATTTATTTTTCCTTAGTTTTAAATGTTCCTTTTATGATTTGCAATTGCTTTGTTCTTTTGATGAAAAGATGCTGTCTACCTTCTTGGTGCCTTTTAAGAATCTTCTGTCAATGGTCCCCTCTAGATTCCATGTCTGTTTGCTGGTAAAGCAAACTGAAGTCCAAAACCCAACTACAACAAAAACTACTAAAAAACACAAGGTGTTTTGATAGGAAAAATAGGCATATGCTACTCTTAAAGCAAGTTCCCTTTTTTTTCCTCTCGTGACTGTGACTCACCATATTACCATGCTTCCTTTTTTTTGCAGGAAGAGGGCTGCACACTAGTATTATCCATGGAATTTGACAGATTCACTATCCACATCAGAAATGATGGCTGCTAATTTAGGAAAGTCTCGCTAAGTGAAAAACCCTCAAAATAGAGTTTGTTAATGGGCTTTGTTACTAATGAGAAAACAAATCCCAGGGGATCTGCAGCTGTTCAACAGCACTGCAGATCTCCTTCCTCTCTGTGGGATGACTCCACGCTCAGACCCCGTTTCCAGTATTTTCTCCTTCCTGACCTGCCCTTAGCCCCATGCAGTCTGGCTGCCTGTAGCTACTATTTTTAGTCCTGGTGAGCAGTGAATGAAGGAGGGCTGGCAGGGTTGTGGGGATCAGGAGCAAGGCTCTTTTCATTAGCTGGGCACTGCTTTTGGCCAGCCAGCAAGGCAACCCAAAGGCAAGTTCCCAAAATCTTCCTAGCCCCTTTATCCCCAGTAGCCTCAGAGCCTTCAACTCCCTAATTCCTGTCTCCTAGCAAACCTGAGGACTCCTTCCCTACCTTAGCAGCTTCTCAAACATGGGCATGGAAGCTTGTGCCAAAAATATTAGGAGTTGCCATCGCAAATTTTTGAGAGCCGTGGACAGTGCTGCACCCCAGCCCTCCCCAGGATGCTGCTGCTCTTAGGGCAAATCCAAGCAAACCTCCAATTCTGTAGCTGTTGTGGGAATTTGTGTGTACACCTCAGGTGCGTGCCGCTCCACACTTTCTTGTCTTCCTCTCTCATGTTACCCTGATGTCCCCTCTGAGTCCAGTGTAAATGCACCTTCACCCCTGTGCGTACTGACCATCCTGCCCCACCGATCTGGTGCAGCTACGGCAATGCCACGACCCTGTGATGAGCAGTTCTAGCCTCACACCTTCCAAACCAGCTATCGTAGACCCAAGGGTTCTAGTAATTACTTGGCTATTTGTTTCTAACTGCTGCTTCATGTTCTATAATTAGTATACTAATTGTTAATTGTCCTTTTTGTTCTCCATTTCTCATTTGTTTCTAGGGATAGATACATCACTGAGCAAGATTCAACAGTACTGAGAGACTGATGTTCCTTATCTCATATCTAACACTTTTTGCATACCTACTCTTCATCTTTATGTTGGATCCCCATGCATATCTAAAGAAATTTGGTTAAAACCAACATAGGTTAAAAAATGAACATGTAATTGTTAAATAATGTAAAGGAATAATAGTTGATACAAGGTACTTTTTGTGGTGAGTTGAATGTCACACCTTCCACGTTGCTAGGCAAGCTTTCTGTTCATCTGTGTGATGACCATTGGGCAGCAGTGCAAGGTGAGTTGGTGCTCACCCATCAGTTCTTGCTGACATACTTAATGCTGCCGGGGTTGTCAGTAGCTAGCTCTGAGGGGATGGGGTGCTGATTCAGCAATTTTGATCATGGGGGGGAAAAAAGGTGCCTGGGACTGTTACCTGTCTCGTTTCATCAGCATTTCAAAGGGAAATCACTGTGCTATAAACTAATTTGTGGTTATTTTACCCAGGATTGCAAAGAGCAAGTACGGTTTCCATAAATCTCTAAATTAATGTGCCTTTTAAAATAAAGTTAGGTGCCGTGAAAAAAGCACGGCTTGGATATTGGTTGCACCACAGAAGCTTTACGGGCTCCATGGTGTAACAGACAAGGCTCCAAAGTTCTCTCCAGTTTTTCTCAAGTGGATTGTTTTTCTTTAAAAATGCGATTGTGTTGCACACCAGCTGTCACTGCGTGTAAGGGTCATGCCAGGAATGACCTGGCATGACCCTTACGAAGAGCGTGACCCTCCCCGCAGCAGGAGCCGTGCTTGCTCAGTCCACGTGCAGGGGAGGCTCAAACGCACCCAGAGTTCCAGTCGTCTCCTCCATCAACACCCGCCGCTGCGGCAGGAGTGAGGCCCAGCCCCTCGCCCCTCCGCAAGCACGCCGCATGTGTGCACTCCGGCAGCTCGCTGGCTACGTGGGTGTCACCGGTGGTGGCAGTTGCACGCTTTCCACCACCACGCTGACCATCCATGCGATTGCTCGGGAATTCAGCCTCATTCACGCCACAAGAATTTCACGTCGCTGTGCTGAAGGGGTTTGATTGCAATCTGGAGGCTCTAAATCTGGTCTCTGACACACTCCCGTAGAGGAGAGCTGGGCAAAAGATACACAAATGAGAAACTGAATGAGCATCATTTAATTTGAGAAATTATCTCTGTCGTTGCTCTTCTCATGCCTTTCTCCTCTGTGTGCTGGCTATCTAGCAAGCAGCTCGATGTAGGGACTAACAGCGTGTGCGAGAGCGAGCCCAAGAGGCAGGGGTAGCTGAACCCCTGACCCTTTGGACTGTCAGCGGGTGGGCAGAGAGCAGACAAGAGGGGCAGGAGAAGAATGGTCTCCACTTCCCCTCCACACGTTCATTCCCTGGAAAGCAGACAGAGAGCAGCTGAAAGAGAGCAAGGTGAGTGTAAATGAAAAGCCAAATTAGACCCAAGGAAGCGGAAAATATTCAATGCAGTAGTGGTGGTTTTTTTTGTTCACTGAAAGACAGTCTGAAAACAGAGGGATGCTATAAAAAAGACTGTTAGGTGTAGCCGAGCTGCTGAAAAACACTCCAGTGACACCCACACGTGGCATGGCGGGGGGCATCCTGCAGTAAAAGCTGTCAGATTAACGCAGCCTCTGTTGCTGTGTAATGGCCATATGACACTGCTATAAAAAAGTATTTTCAAGTTGCAGAGCTAAGCAGAGAAGTCATCTGTACTGTGCTACATGTCTAGAAGAGAAACAGGCTTTTTCTCCGTTCCGTGAGAAGGCACCTCAGTGATACCAGCAGGTTAAAAAACGTGGGACGTCCACTGGGATATACGGCTGAAGAAAGAGTAGATGGGAGAGCGAGGCTGGGAATCTCTTCTGTCTGGCACCGGAGCCCCAGACTTGTGCTCACTTTTGAAGCGTACGCTAAGTTTGCTGGCAACCAGGGAGCAAACGGGATGATCAGGCAAGACGTGGTGCTCTGAGTCGAACGTTGCCATCCTCTTCTGACAGTGCTCTGGGATCACCTGAAGTGATGACCTAAGTGGTTGTGATGTCCATATTTAGCTTTATAAAGCTTAGCTTTAAAATACTGTTAGATCCAGTTTACAAAGACACCAACATCAGAATTCCACTTCAGCAGATGGAGAAATTGGGCATGGAGGAAACAAAATACCTGCCATCCCCTAACAGCATAGTAATAAAACCAGGGACCGGATCCTTTAACACTTCTGAGGCAAGTCCCCTTCCAGCAGCCTGCATTACACCTTTTAAAAACAGGAGGGAACTCAAAATCTTAGACAATGCTCCCCCACCCTAGCAACTTCAGATTACCCCGAGGCACGGCAGTGGGTGTATTTCTTGGTACAGAATTGTTGCTGCACAGACACGCTGCTTGGTGAGCTGCGTGATAACAAAACTGAGTGCTCCTGGGGTTCTTTCTCAATATAGTAAATGTAGAAAGGCTGGTACAAGAGGTGTGCTCCCTTGTGATAGATCTGGAGTAACAGATCCAAATGTGTCTGGTTGGTGCAGGTACGACTTCAGCTCTTTATTCACCTTAGGTCTTACAGTAAAGACCACAAAATGTGTCTTACAGTTATACTAACTAGTTCTTTAGTGATTTAGCTGTATACTGACAGAAGTGGAGTTGTAGCAGCATCGGCAGCTGGCAGCTGGTCCCTGGGTTGCCATGGTAACTGCTGAGGATGCTTAAGAAAAACGCAACTTCTGGGCTAAATTCTGGGCTGGAGGGCGGCAGATGGATGGGATTTGGCTCCCCCAGAGGGTGGTAGTCCACACCGCCAGACGTGCAGATCAGAAGTCTCCCCCGGCAGCTGAGTTGGCATGTGTGGAGATTCTGCAATGGGGAAGCAGGGAGGAGATTCAGTTGGAAGCAAATTTAATTTAAAACGTTAATTTGTTCCCAGATTTGCTCACTGAGCAGTGAAACGTGTAGGGTTCGATGAACTCCTGTGTAATCCCAGCCTGCCTGAAAGCCTGGTGAATTGCCTGAGCCAGGGACTTGGTGGTCCCACAGCTCTTCCTCGGGAGCAGCCAGCTGAGACGGGGAGGGCTTCCAGTTTCACTGGCAAGTTAAACTCTTTGGCAGCCTCAGATACATCCAGGGCCAAGGACTTGGTATCCCAGGCAGCTGCGAGCTGGAATTGATGTTGTCAGAGTCACCAAACCCCTCTCAGAACACAAGCAACATATTTTGTGACAGAAAGGTTTCCAAAATGAAACATCCTTAAAATTTCTGTTTGCAAAACAATCTGAACAAAGGACAGAAGCAGCATCCTGTTCCAACATGGCCCGAGACCACCTTTTAACGGGAACATTTTTCATAAGGGAGAACATGTGCTTCATCAGCCAGCTGTATGGAGTACACAAAACCTGAGCATGTGGGATGCTCCTGTATCCAAGGGCAGACATCAGAAAAAAAAACCAAACCCAAACAAATCACCAAACAACTCCAAAAAATAACTAGCAGCATAGGGTGTATAAAAAGTCACCTTAGTTTTAGACAATTCCTGCTTTGAGGTGTGGGTGTTTTGTTTTTGGTGTTTTTTTTGTGAACCACACTTATTGTGTGTGTTCAGTGTCAAGTCTATTGTAACAAATGCGTTTTAAATTCACTTTCCAAGATTGTTTTCAGAAACACGATATGCCTCGGTATCTACAGACAATTTCTGTGTGCCAGCTTTTCTCTGTGATGCTCAGCTATACTGTTGCTTTCCACTTGCAGCTTTTTTCATTTTTTTTCCTCTTTTACTGGTATCTCAGGTTAGGTTCTTTGGGGTGCATCAGAGCACCACTTCTGGTAACAGATTTGTCATCATTCAAAAGTAAAGAATTCATATTTATTTAAAAAGACCCAAATATACTTCCTACAAACTAGATTATGAACAATGCATTCTACACTTTCAAAAATGTAAATAAATTTTAGGTTGAGCAAGCAAATATTTATTGCAGTCAGGTATTTCAATTTGTGCTCGTATTTTCATTTTCTGAGGTAGAGGTGGAAGTGAAACCACTTGTCCCATGCTTTCATTTTTTTAAAGAAATTTGACATTCCTAATTACAACAGAGCAAAGGGAAAGGGAAGTCCATTTCAATAAATAATTCTTCCTGTAAATAGTGCCTGGGCACTTCTGCCTCATCTCATTACATTTGGGCTGTCAGATGAGCACGGATAATAACTCGTCCTATAACCTCCATTTTGTTGTTCTTTCTTTCCGCTGCAAATAATTGTGAGTTCTAGTCTTTTCCTGCATGTCACTGAAAGACTTCCTAAATGACAAGGGTATGGGAGCCTTGGTTTAGCTGGAGGTAATTTTAGCCTCTGTCTCCCAACAAAAATTGCATGGGCTAAATTTGGATACCGTTTTCTTGCAGAACTAATAATATTGGCTTTATCTTTTGTTCTGTTTTCATTTTTTTTCATGTCTTCAACAGCCTCAGTTATTTATTTTAAAGTATTTATTTAAAAGAGACAATCAGTGCGTTGGTTTTTTTTCTTTTTTAACCTAAGTATCTAACTGTTCTGCCAAGGAACATGATAAATGTTAGCAATTTCTAATGCACTTCCCTGGCTTTACAAGAACATTAAAAAGCCAAATCAGCTTCACTTGCTGAAAAATGCAGACTATGGAGAAGTGAGTTGGGTCTTCAGGAAAAACAATGTATCTTGTTTGCTTACTCAGAAAAACAACATAGTGAAATTGAAAAAATTTCCCTATTTTCTAATTGTACTTGGACCTCGGTGAACCCACGTGAAACCTGCGCACATTTCATCCTTTTGGTTGAATTCACTTTTATCTACTGTGTCTCTTGACTTTTAGTCCCAATCGTAAGTCATTCATCCTCGGCTCCGGGGTCCAACACAAGCCCTGAGGCAACTGAAAATGCATTTCTTGTCTGGTTTCCCAGAGACGGAATATAACAATAAAATCTGTGTTGTTTTTTTTCCCTCCCGATTTCAGGTGATCTAGGTCTCCTGGACCTGGAAAATATAAGCATATCTCAAGAAACTAGACCAAAGTATCACTAGGACCGCAAAACATGAGGATAACGCATCAAAATCGGTACCATTAGATACGCCATAGAAAAATGAGGTGTTGGATGCTGCAGAGATCCCAAACTTTTTATGTAATAATTTGTCATTGTCATCATAAAACATTAACTGGAGGATCTAGTTGAGTTTTTGAGGAAAAAAAGCAAGCACTAACTTCCCAACTGGAAACAACGGTGGGATGTGATTTTTGGTGTTCTCTTGAGGAGCCACCTTTCAGTTGACTCCTCCATAGTCCATATGCAGTAAATGAATGAGCATTTGAGTCGTTATCGGCAGCTTCCACCAGCATCCTCTGGATTCTCCAAGTTGTGCCTGAAATCTCTTGTCTGTGAATTGGGTTTGTGTGAAAGCCAGCCTGGAATGGCAGAGCCAGCAAGGTCCCTTTGCTAATGGACAAGCAACACGGGAGAGAGCAGGAAGGGGAAGAGGTAAAACCAGCCCTTCTTCCAAGTGAGGCATTACAAATGACCCCGTAATGGCAGCAGTGCAGAGGGTTTTCCTCCGTTCTCTGCACAATTCAGTACGCGTGACTTTGTGGTCTGTCATCGCAAACGACACGTGGTCTTGGTGTGACAAAAAGATGCAGATCTGTTTTTTTAAAGGGGTAGCAGAGGTGTTGGGAAAGGGGAGTGTAGTCTCTCCTTCCCAGTTTCTAACAGGAGGAAGGACTTCAGCACTGACAGCTCTCACGATGACATTGTGAAGCTTCAACCTTCAAATGGTGTGCAGAGTCCCAGCTGCCTGGGGGAGACCTTCGCCCCTCTCCCTCGCCACCCCTGGCTGAAGCTTTGCCTGTGCTGGGGGGAAATCGGGGCTGGAGGGCATGGGCAGCTGCCAGGAAGACTGTGATTTAGGCAGCAAGACAGCACTTGGTGTGGGTGCTGGCCGCCAAAAGGTCGGAGTGTGCTTATGGAGATCAAGTCTGTGGTCTCTGATGAGGCCCATTTTGAGCTTTTTTTGACCACCCATTTATTTCTGCTGCCTGTATTCTCAACATCATCCATTTACAATTTCAGTGTCATTTTGCTTGAAGGTCCTCAGTGCAGAATCCCTGCAGAAGTCTATGCCTTAAACCATGTTAGGCTGAGCATGGTATCCTATTTCCTTAATTTCTATTCCTGGGAGGGCAGGAGAGGGGTGACACAAAAAGGTGGCCATTGTAAATACTCTCTAAAGATTCCACTCAGGATTTCTGCCCCACTATAAACATCTCTAATTAGAAACCCTGTACTGTTCGAATCTGACGTAAGTCTCTCTGTGCTTCTTGTTTGAGGCAGTCGCCAGCTGATGGATGCACTGCTTTGCAAGGCTCTGTCTTTGAGCTGTGAGGGACGGTGGCTGTAGGACATGTTCGTTTGCTCCGGGCTCCTTTTCATCTGTTTGTGTGGTACAACCTGAAAAATCCAGGACGAGTGTGCCAGTTTTATTCATTTATCAACAGCTTGGCTTGAGGGATGAGGTCAGGGATTTTGTGTAGCTGAATTTGCAGATTAATTAATCTGTATCGAGCATGTAGTAATTGAATTCTAGGCCTTTTTTATAGATTAATGTTCAATCTTATAGCCAAGATATATACTGGGGAGAGCTTTTAAAATAAGCAGTTAAAATAAGGAATCAGTATTTCCCAATGTTATATTATAGTTTGGCGTAGAGTGAAAAGCAAAGAATACACCTGATTTCTTATTATCTAACACAGAGGGGAAAAAAAAAACCCTGTTTGTGTGAGATAAGGATTTTTGCCCAGTTTCACTTGAGATCATCAGCAGTATTTTTCTAGCCAGTGGGAAATTATGTAGCTTGACATTTTTGCTAAACTACCAGTTTTTAAAGGCACAGAAATTAAATCCTATGCCTACTCAAAACAAATCTAGATCAAAACCTGTGTTCACCTTTTTTGTCTTTTTTTGCAAGTAAGGCTGTTCAGCTCTCTTGCATAAAAAGAGCAAATGCTCTTATCCTCAGGGTATTCCAGCAAAAGCAAAAGACAATCAGGTGTTTGGTTTTGGTTTCGTTTGTTTGCTTGGTTTAAACTATATATAACCCTTTATCAGTTCAAGAACCCTTCAATCATCGTCAGCCATCCCTCTAACTTTTGTACCGTTCACACTGTGACTGCGCTTGAGAGAAAATTATGGTTGTGTGATCTGGCCTGGGCTACAGCATCTCACTAAATCACTGAGAAATTAATTATTACATCTATTTTGATTTTTTTTTTTCCTCTGGAAAAGAAAAAAAATCTGTAACTTTTATTTTATATACAATGATTTGCATATAGATACTGATATATCTTCAAGTAAGATAAATTCCAGATACCATTTTCTCACATACATCTGTTTATAGAACCTCTTCTACCTTAGCACCAAGCAGAGTTGGATTTCAGTCTAAAGGGATTATACGTATCAGCCCATAGTTTTATTTGTAAAGATGAATAATTATGGCACTTGTCTACTAGGATTTATGTAATAACTGAATTCAGCGCTGTTTTGTCTCTTTTTTTCATGAGATGAGCATGGTTGGTTATTTCTGCTATAAAATGCATGCATATTCATGCCTGTGCATTTTTTCTAGTCTATTAAACATTGTCTACATAGAAATGTCACTGCTAAATGTCTATACTGCGTCGAGACATTCCTGTGATACTTCTCAGCAGAGATGTGTTGCTGTCAGCTGAATTCCCAATGCATTTCGGCTGTCGGACTCTCTGTTGTAACATCAACTTGGAGCTGTGGGGGTAGCAGAGGCAGTGATAAGTGGCAGGCTGGAGTCAAATTTAGCCTTCTAATGATTTCCTCCTGCAAAAAGAAAAAGCTGCAGAAAAACCGATGCATAATTTCAGACAGTGTTTCACCTTCCATTCTTGATGCTTTCTTCAGCCATGGTTGTTGCTGGAACATCATTGCTACTGCAATTTGAGGTAAATACCATGGTACAAAAGGCGATCAACGGAGCAATAAAAAACAACATGTGAATAACCACCTGTGATACGTTTCCTTTTCTCATTCTAGTTTCCTGTGGAAGGAATTCTTGGAAGGAAATCTTCAGAGCATCTTATTGTTTTCCTAACTGCTGCATCAGTTTAATAAGTCTTAAGGCTTGAAGGTGCCAAGATGCTCGGCTTGTCTGATTCTCCTGCTCCAGACCATGGAATTCTTCACTAGTTTTTAGCTATTGGATCTTGCATGCATTGTTCTCTCAGGTATAGATCCATAAAGAATGAGAAGTCATTTCTGTGTTTGAATGCTCTCGCTGCAATATTTTAATGTGTTTTTATTCTTCCAACACCTTTTGAGACAGTGAAGTTAGTACGCTGAATCTGGATTTAATATTCCAGTGACGATCTCCATGAATTGGCACACCAGTGCAATTACCTCCCTATTTCCGAGGAGTGAAGGATCAACTCTAGATTTTTATAGGCAATTAGCTTTTAGAATTACTCTTTCATTACTTGGATTGTGTAATGCATGTTTTCTTGGGACAGCTGTAATAAGATTTCAGAAGAAAATTGAATGAGACAATGCAATTATCACCCATGATTACTCCTTTTGTTCTTGTCTCAGTCAGTTCTTGAGGAGAGGGAGGGCTTCTTGTTTGGTGTTTCATAAATTATCTCCTGTTGTAGTGGTTTTAGGGCTAAATTTCATTATGTGACTCAAAGTGGTGGAGATGCCCGCAGAAAATAATTGTATTGCCAAAATGATGTATCAGACACAGAGGACAGCTTATATGAAATGTAATGTGCGAGCAAAAAGCTGGTATGCAATGATAGCTGAAGAAATACACATATTAAAAATAATAGTTCTGTATTGAATTATGCAGATGAACACCAACTTCACAGCAGAAGGAAAACAAGATGAAGTATGTGTGTTGGGTTTATAGATATGTGTACATAATGCCTTTGCATATTATGCATGATGCTCCCGTGAGACTCTTCGGTGTCAGCAGCACTTGACTCAAGGTGTCAGCAACTCTACTCTCTCGGACGTTAACAGTTTTACAAATGCTGCCAAAAAGTTGCAAAATGGAAACCCCCTGCGGTCACGGCTGGCTGGTGAGAAAAAGTTTTAGATCACGCCATGACTTTTCAAGCCAGCAAGCTGATGCCAAAATCAGCAACATAAGAATAGGATTTTCTAAGCCTTTTCAACCTCTCTGAGCCAGCTGGTCACCTCCCCATCTTTGTTTTCAGCAAAATGGGTCTCTGGAGTCAACACACAGCTCTTAGAGTGCCACTAATATTTTCTCCAGGAAAAACATTCTCATCCTTCAAAAATCCCAATGGACTTTGTTTATAATTTACAGAAACATTTTAGTGTAAAATTTGTATAATTGCTGGTCTCGAAATAGTTGAACTCTCAATGATATCACTGGTGTGGCTTGTAGCTACTAATAAGCACTGTTTAGTGGAGTCTTATGTGCCTCAGTTATTTTTCTCCAGATGACTGAAGCTAGCAAGAGCTCATAAACCATAGGGAAAGTGGACTTGGAGAACATTTAATAATCCAAATTACCTTCTTCAAGAATTATTGGTGGAGAAAACACATTTTCTTGTTAGCAGCTTGCAAAGATACTGAAGGGGTTTGTATGAATCAACAGCCAACTATGAGTTGACTGTGCAATAGAATAAAATAAACCCAAGATGAAAAACCATATCCAATTATTCGGATCTATTAATTACTGGGAAGGCAGAAATACTTTAAGAAAATTTCATATTTTTTAAAACAAATGCATTAAGCCAGCTTTTCCAAATTACGTTAGTTCTTCCAAACCAAACACTGGCAATAGTGAGGCAGTTCTGTTTGTTTGAGTGTATTTTTTTTTTTTTAATTTAAAGGAAAGAAGTGATCCCCAGTGTCTCTGCCTGGCAGATGTGAAACATGATGAAATTTCAAGGAGGTCATGACTATTTTGCTTTCTACTCACTTTTTTTGTTTAGCAGCAATGACCTTTCACAGAACTATCACTTTGATGGATTCTGGGACACAGGTTGAAAAAGATATGAGATCATGTTAGGATGGGAAAAAGTGGACTGATACTAACTTTCACTCTGCTGTCAATTGCCAGATAATCTGTTTTCATTCTCATTTGCGGTGCGTGGTAACTGTAGGAGACAACATCTCTCAGTTTCCCTTACAATGCACTTACTCTGCAGCCGTCAGAGGATGGGATAACCATACCGAGCAGAGGTTGGCATACAACCGAGCTACGCTTCCATGTCATCTGCAAGCTTCAGGTAGCCATGTCCAGGGGCTGGGATTTTAGGGTGGCAAACCCCGTCCTAAATCCATACCTCTTTCAGCATCCAAATGGGTAAAGGAAGCAATTGAAACCAGCAGTGCTGCCCCTGCTGAGTACCCTCAGCTTCGGCACCTAATCTTCTCCCTGTGACAACGGTGATTACGCAGTCAGATGTTAGCAACATTCAAATCCAATTCAGTTTCAACTCACATTAATAGAATTGCACCACACGTTTGATTTTTAATGTTGCACCAACCATTGCAGTGTTTCGGCTGTTGTGGGGATAGTAGCTCTCTTGTCTGTAGGCAAGTGGATACTCCGGGATGAGGTGTTTTCATGTTGGCATTTGTTGAATGTGGAGTATTCTTGTAGAAGAAATGGTTTATGTTGCGATGGCTTAGCTCTGAGGTGCAGCATGGACAGAAGAACCCTCGTTACATGTGACTGGATGAAAAGTGGACACTTTTATAGGGGACTGCTGGGTGCAGCATGCAGAGCAGTGTTGAGATTGTCTGTACGATGTAATGTGACGGCTGCTGGAAGTGGGTTTTTCAAAGTGATGCAGAGGCTCCAAACCTACCCAGCTACTTCAGCCCCTTCTTTCCTGCCTAGTAGGGCTGTACCTTACCCAAGTACTCCCTGGCATTGCATGGGCGGCTGCAGTTTTGAGCCTCAATAAATTCTAGAGAAAAATGTGATGTCTAGACAAAAACCTGGCCTTAAGTTATAACAACTGTTAAGCAGAGAGCAAATTCTGTGCAGTATTGAGCTCTTAAAACAGTGAACCTGAAAATATTCTGTGCAGAATAAATTTGGGTAAAAGTAACACTGTGATTAACTTGGGAATATATAGTTCACTTCATTGTATTTAATGTGATTCAATATAAAATACTCCAGTATTTGATTTCATTAAATATTTTTGAGAAAGAATCTGGAGCTTGTCTTAGTTCAATGAGAATTGCAAAACAATTGTCAGCTTTCAGTGCAAATGGAATAGAACTGTCTTCCTCTGACCTTATTTTAAGATAACAACTCACCTACTGATACATTTTATATAATACAACTTTCAAGTTCAGAAATCTTTCCTGTCTTTGCCTAAACAAGGAGGAATCAAGTAAGTTTTGGAGGTTTTTTGGGGGGTTAAATCTGTATCACTTTTACCTGGGAGAAAGATGGGGCTTGAAAGTGGGAGCTTGGAAAGAAGCACACAGGGCTGTGTCCCCTTTAGGAGAAGCGGTGGGTAAAGAAAGTCTGGACAAGGGGGAAGGGAGCATGCAAGGGTTGTGTATCTCTGAGAGGGAAGCTGTGAGGTTAAGAATAAGGCAGAAGGAATGCAAATGTATTTTTAGTTGAAATTAGAGCCACCTTTCTAAGTCCACAGCCGAATTATCTAGGCTCCGCTTATGCAAGGCACCAACTATCCTTGAGACTTACCCTCGTGGTGATAAATGTGCCTGTGAACCAGTTAAAAAGCACAGTCATGTATTGTTGAATTCCAGTGCTGTATATGCAGGGGTTTTCTCCTGGTTTTACTATCTTCAAAAGATCCACAAGTCAAAACTTGCAGTGACATAAATAGTAAAATAGCATGTTATTTCTCAATTTCCCACACTGAGGAGCTGCACCGGAATATTCAGATTTCTGTGGGCTGGGAATGTCAGCCTGGAGCAGGGGAGCTGCTCAAATGTGACGCATGGGGAGCTATTTAGGGCACTAAGAAGCTGATAGCTGAACAGCTAGTGGCAAGGAATTTGCAGTGTGGCTGTGGATGAAAATTACCGTGTGTGGGGGGCAGGCAGAGTATTGCTAAGCTGATTACAAACAGAAATGTTGAGCGAGTTGCAATTCGTTCACACTAGTGCCTGCGGCGAGAGGTACTGAACCCGGCTGGGGCATCAGCACAGATCTGCTGGTGGTCGCCTCTCCACTCAGCGAGGGTGCCCCTGGTTTCCTTGAGTTAGCCTGGCTGCCCAGGTTTTTTTTTCCTTTTACTCAACAGGTGCTTACCAGTGTTATCAAAAGACGCTTAGAACAAAACCATGCTCGCCAGGAGTAGAGAATAAATGAGATTACAGCGCTCTCTCTGGAAAGGGGATTGACAGCTGTATAGTCTTAGTCCAGCTGTCATGAACCACACAGTTCCCCCAGCAAAGATAAAATCCCAGTCTGCTGCCTATAAAAATCACCAGTAAATGGGAGGGGGGAGAGGGATTGGTGGTGTGTTTTGGTTTTTTTCCTTGATTTTTTTTTAACTTCTGTGGGATTACAGGGTGTAGTGCTCCTGAGGCAGTGGGGAGACAGAGCCTTGCTGGTCATGGCTTCTTTTTAATGCTAAATCAAAAGACTTTTTCAGCCTTGGTTTGCAGGAGTTGAGCCTACTTCCTCTGGGCTGAGAAAATCCGAATGATCTCTGGTCTACATTTGGACAGTGCAGACTTTGTTCTCCTTGTGCTCCACCCAAGTGTCCCTCGTTTTAGTCCGAGCTAATGACTGACATTAGTATTGGATTCCTAAAATGCAGCTACAGAGCACCTCTGTCTGGAAGGACAGACATATCCATGTGGTTCAAAACAGTGCCCTGCTAGGGCAAGGTGTGACGTTTCACAAGCCTCCCAAGCCAAATGGTTTCAGGCTGTGTTCCACTCACAGGTTGACGCTGGAGGAAGCTACGGCTAATTAGCAGGTATTTTGGTAGTCTGCTTACCTTCATTTTTTTCTACATCCTACTAAGAGTATTCAGATGATGATGATAACACTTTTTAAAGCCTTCTCAATGTGCTGGTTTGGCTGAAGATGTGAGGCTGCTCTTCTACCCTGACTGCAGGTTTACAGGCAGACACCCACTTCCTTTGTGGAACAGTAAATGGCTTTAAATGATGTTGCAAAATATAAGAAGCAATCTTTCTCAACTGGTTTAATTAGAAAAACAAGCAATTATGAAATCTGTTGCACAATTCAGTTGAGCTGTTTAAACTGAGAGTGTAAAAGCTGAATTACCACTCGTATTTTAGCTATCACAACTGGATGTAAAAAGTAAAGACCTTGTAATCTTTTGCAGGAGAAACAGATGAGTGGTTTGGGTTGGAAGGGACCTTAAAGATCATCTAGGAGATGGTGTTAACCATATGGCTGGAGATACAAAGCCATCCAAGGCTGTGGGCGTGGGCTAAAGTGAGATGAATTTGGCAGGTAGCAGCACAGTGCTGCTAGGTGAAGTTAGAGAGTGAGAGGGCTCCAGTGAGAAAATGTAACAAATAATAGAAGATAAGGGAAACACTGATGCTGGCTGAAAAAAAAACAAAGAGAAAGTTGCAAAACTTGAGATCTGTCAAGCCAGAGCAGTCTGAGAAGCAGACAGGATAAAAAGAGAGCAGTCACTGACAGCCAGGAAAGGAAATGTTCATGGAAGTGGCAGAACGATCAGGTAAAACAGTGCCAGAAATGTCTCCTTTAACTTAGCAGTCACCGTTGAAATGTGCTGGAGCAAGACCAGGAAGCGAGCTGTCGGAGAAGACAAGGTCCCAGGAACAGACAGCTTGCCTGAGACCTACGGAGACAGCTTGAGAGGAGATACGATCAATGTTGTTGTCATGGAGGCACCAACTAATTTACTGGAAGTCAGAAAGGTAGAGTGGGAGGAAGGGCAATTTTTCCAAGATTAGAGAAGTACAGCACTTGTAAGCAAAGACGATAAAGCTGTTGAAAGTAACGGAGAGGATACTAGGACAGGAAAAACAAAGGAAATGCAGGTGCAGTTTGAGAAGAGTGCAAAATGGATTACCTTCCTGTGAGGTGTTGCCAAGACCAAGCTCTTAGCATAACTGACATCTTAGAAAATTGAATCTCCTGAAAGCTGGGAGTAACATCTAGCAAATCACAAATTGCTAGAACATAACTGCTTTGCTGGGTTTCAAGAATAACTATCAGTACTCTAACGTATGGATGCTGGGATGGCCAGACTGTCAGAGGGATCTATTCCATTTCCCACCCACCCCCAACTCCCTTAAGGTACTGACGCCTCCATCTGCTCTTCACAGCCAAGAAAAGCAGAAACCTGTGGTTTTCCTTGGGAGGAGTAGAAAGTCTGCACTGAAGAGCAAATTTTCTCTGCCTTCTTTTCACAATGGTGGTGAGTAGGACCAGTCTGATTAATTAAGAGCAACCAAGATGAGTTGAAGGAGTTAAGCATATCTGCCCAGAAAAACCACTATCACCATCAGCGCTGGTGCCAAGGAGAGACCCCCAAGGGAACACGTCATTGTGATATCCTCCAAATCTTTGTTACTGCTCTCCCTTTCCTCTGGCTTCTCTCTGAGGAGTGCTGCTTCTCCTCTTCTGCCTGTAGCACAGGATTCCTTTGTTTTAAGGTCTTGTGGGCATCCAAACTTACCAGTTTAATGGGCATTAAAAGCACATTTATATAGGGCCTTTACTCTTTAAAACAAAGAAAGACATGGAGAAAATTGAAGCATTACCTTTAAGCTTCCTTTGCCTTACTGCAGCTAAGGATAACGGTACTAAGAGGATACAAGGTCTTAACTGCAGAGTTTTAAAAATCCTTTGATGGTCCAAAAGAGAGAGGCAGTAGCAGAGATGCCAGACTTCCAGTTTCACAATTCTCCTTTCCATCGCTGGCTTTTCCTTCTCAAAAGGGAACATCTGCCTTTCTAGAGTGACTGGCGCTTCTTTGACTACTAAAGGCTCTCTTTACTTGCAGAGTATTTCCCTTGCAGTGTAAGGGTGCTGCTTCACAGTCCACGTCTGCCTGGGATGTGGGTCTTGTTCCTTCTCCCAGCCTGCCTGAGAGCTGCCTGCTCCTTGACTGCAGCAAAGGCCGTGACTGCAGGAATGAGGTAGGAGTGGAGAACAGCAGTGCCTCCCGTAGCTTTTCCAAAGCTCAGAATGATTTGTCATTCGTGCAAATAAACATCTGACACAAACATATGGCTAGGAATGAGCAATAGCCCCCTACGCTCACTCACACGGGAGCTGGCAGGGCTGCCTGATGTAACGTACAGAAGAAAGAACGAGGGAGAAACACATTTCTTTATATCTAGGGAATTAAATCGTTCTCAAAAGTGATTTGTGCATAATAGCTGCCAATTCCAACTGCTTGTGTACAGTGTTTCTCCCTCTCAAATTCTGTCTCTCCTAGCCTCTCACAGTCTAACCACTGAAGGAACCAAGCAGTCATGTACTCAGTTTCTCCATCGTGTTGAACCTTGCGTTTGAGCTGGTGATCCTTGCCCCACCGTTCTGATGTGTTGGCTCGTCACTCCTGGCTGCCTGCTGTCCAGATGCAGAGTATGCTTGCCATCCTCACCCTGTGAGTGTTGCCCAGACATCCAGAATTTTCTGAGCCTTGCTGAGTCAATTATGGGGGTTTTTTTGGGTGTTTTTTTTTTTTTTTTTTATACATAGTAATGTTCAGTGGGACTAGGAGAGAGAACTGCTGAGATTCAAGCAAGAGGTGCATGGCAGCTTTACCTTGGCAAGTCTTTTCACAGGATTGTCCCAGAGACTCCTCCAAGGTGCTGAGGAAGAGAAGATTTTCCTGGAGCAATTGGTCTTTGGCAGCCCCGTCCCACAGGGGAAGCCACGAAGATCTAGGCAATACCCAGCACCAAAATTCCACTTCACATGGCTCTTCTCCTTTCCCCCATTTTATCTCAGGCAGTAACAGGCCAGTTTATTTTTAGGTTAGTTTTGCTAAAACTGCAGAAAATGTTTAGGTCCATCTAAACTGAGATCTATAGGGCAACAAGAAAATGTCAGGTGGGCATCACAGGAGAAGTCCTGGAGCTGGAGGCTATGAGGAGCTCCATTTGTGGCAGCTGCTCTAAGCAATCCTTTGGAGCAGTGGAGGGAATGCCTGTTAACACCATTGCCTTTTTTGCATCTTTATTTATAAACTGGTGGAGAGAGGGAGTCTTTGAGACAAGGTGTTCCAATCTGTTCCCCAGAGCACTACCTCTCCGCCAATGCCCCATCCATACAGTGTTGATGGTAAATTAAGATCTGACACTGCAGGCATGTGAAATGTGAGGGTATCGGGGCGGGGGGCGGGAGAATCACATAACCACTTTACAACTGGTTTTTCAGGATGCAGCATCTTCTCCCTCCTGCTGTGAGTGATGTTGATCAGAGAGTTACTCAAAGCTGTTGTTTTTAAATTAATCTGGTATTTCAGGGGTTTTGCACAACCTCAACTCCTGACTCAACCATGACTGAAGTGATTGCCTTCAGAAGGC